>NC_077231.1:101620675-101723784 GCF_027887165.1 Monodelphis domestica
GGCTCTTGGTTCTAGTCCTCAAATCCCTTCATTTGCTCAGCACATGACCACGGACAAGTCCCCCACTCACTAAACCTCAGTTTCTATACCTGTTAAGTTGGGGGCATGACTGAACTGTCCACTCTTACAGGACTGCTGCAGGGAAGGCCCCATCTGTGTACTAGGAAATGCTCCATCAATGGGGGAGTGGACTAGTCTCTTGTAGCAGGACCACATCCTAGCCTGGAGAGAAGGAACAGAAGGAGCTCTCCCCACTTCATCCACAAGAGGCTGGCCCCTCAGGCAAAGGAGTATGACCAGGAGCAGACCTGGAACACCAAAGGATTTCCATCCTGATTACTCCCTGCTCGTTTCCCACAGGGATGGAACACAAGCCTGTTGGAATAGCCTCCCTCATGGGAAGAGGCCTGGGAGCCTCAAGGTTGAAGCTCAGCTCTGCCCCCAACTCTGTCCTTGGCACCAAAGGGTGCTTCCCATTCTCCAGTGTATCAGTGGGAAAATGTGTATAATTTTCACAAAATCCAAGATTAAAAAATGTATTTTTTGGGAAAAAATTTCAGGAAAAAAAGCTCACTAACTCCTTGAATCTAGAAAATGAACTGTTTGGAGAAAGAGCCATAAAGAAATCTCCACTGCATCAGAAGATCCAGAATGTACTTTGGGGTGTAACTGATTGAACTGAAGGGGGTTGAACACATTCATTCTGAATGTAAACTCTTATGCCAAAGGGGATTGCCCTCTAATTGGCTTTTTGTCAATGAATCTAGCAAACATTGGTTTTGCTCTCTAACTATTGTAGTTTCCTCTTAGAAAGTATAATATTGTATGCACCTTTAGTTAGAAGATTTTAAGAGGTATAAGATAGTTATGTTTAAATGATCCATTAGTCTCCTAAAGGATCACAGGGGGATTGTGAAGATGGGATTGAGAAAATGGGATTGACTCTCCTCTTGCCTACTTTTTTTTTTTAAACCCTTACCTTCCATCTTGGAATCAATACTGTGTATTGGCTCCAAGGCAGAAGAGTGGTAAGGGCTAGGCAATGGGGGTCAAGTGACTTGCCCAGGGTCACCCAGCTGGGAAGTGTCTGAGACTAGATTTGAACCTAGGACCTCCCGTCTCTAGGCCTGGCTCTCAATCCACTGAGCTACCCAGCTGCCCCCTTGCCTACTTTTAAATTTAATCAACCAAAAGCATAGACACTCCTACTTAACACTAAGTAGGGGAGGTTCCCAAGTCATTTGATAAAGTGGGTGACAACTCAGAAGAGACTGACCACCCCCTGGGCAGTGCTACGCAAATTTAAAGACTGCAACTGGTCCCTGTAAAGTGGAGAAACGGACAGGAAGTGGTGTAAAAAAGTACTATGAAAAATGATAAACTTCCTGTGTAAGGGGTCTTCATCCTGAATTTTTAGGTTGAAGGAGCTTGGATTGGGACTGAGGCTCTTAGACTGCTTCTGGTAAGACTGCTCCTGGATCTTCTCCTGGTGAGTGAAAAGCTGACCTTCCTTCCCTGGCTTCCGGAGAGATTAGTTCTGGAGAAGCCTCCCCTTCTTGGAGGAGGCCACATGGATTAAACCCTTGCTTAATTCAACACCAAATCCTCCTGCTGAGAGGTTAATAAACCCCATGTGGGCTGAGCCAGGACTGGAGCAACATTTAGGATAATAAGCTAGATTTCTTACTCTACTTTCTTTCACATTTCTCTACTTTCACTCATTCCACTCCTTTGTAAATAAAGCTACTGAAAGTAATTTTGACTTGGGCTGTATTAATTTTAAAATCGGCGACCACAGTATTATCTTACAATTCTCATATAGTTAGTCAAACCTCTTAATTTAATTCCTTACAAATGTCTGTGCCCTCCATTATCTTAGGAAAGTTCAGAAATGAAGCCCTAATTAAACCTGTCTGAGGGTGGGCCAGCCCACCCTATTTTTAAGTGGGACAAGCAGCAAAGCCTAAAGTCTGGGGGCTTTATGAACAGCAGCAGGGGAATGTCAGGCACTGTCTCAAAACAAGGCTCTCCAGACCAGGGTCAACATTCCTTTCCTCTCCCTGGATGCCCTCAAGATGCCCCAATGTTCCCTCTCCCTCTTTAGTTGCCACTAGGGTGTCCCAATGTTCCTTTCTGATACTCCGGAATCAAATCTCCTCCAAGTGGCACCAATGCTCCCTCACTGTCTCTGGACACTATTGGGATATCCTAACATCCTTCCCCCTCTCTGAATGCCACTGGGGTGTCCCAATGTTCTCTTCCCCATCTGGGCAAGTCCTCAGGGGTCCCCATCTGCCCATCCCCCTAGCAGATGCCAGTCCCTTACCCTCATAGCAATCACGCACAGTGCCGAAGTACACATAGTACTGGTCATTGGTGAAGAAGAGGAGGCTGAGCCAGGAGTCGAAGGCGTAGATGGGCACGATGAAGAGGATGCGGACAATATAGCGTTGTTCATTGGGGCAGCTATAGCAGCACAGGTGCCTGTAGATCTGGGGCAGAGCCAGGAATTAGCACCACTGGACAAGGAGCTCAGGAACTCTTCTCTCCTCCCCCAAGGCCCCTGAAAGACCACTGAGGTCTATCCTACTGCTTAACCCAGTAAGAGTGGGGCAGCCTGGGCTCAGGAATCTGGTCTATGCTTACCAGAGAACGCACAAGCTTAGGTGAGTCCTGTGGTTGGCCTCAGTTTCCCTTTAGGAACAGGGTGGTGAAAAGAGGTGAGGATTTGGACCTGGAACATGAGGGTTCCAAGCCTGGTTCTGATAGTTCTTGGTACTTCAATTGCTCCAATGATAAAATAGAAAAATCTTTGCACTGTCCATCTCCCAGAAGGCCTCTGTGGCCCCCAGAGTTGGGTGTGGGAACCATCTTGGAGCAGGAAAAAGAAACTTACACTGGGCCCATCCAGATCCCTGGGATTTGGGGAAGATAAAGTAAAGCCCAAAAGAAGGGGTTTGGAAAACAAGCTGTTCCCCAATCCCAAAGCCATCCATCCCCCAAACAGATGCCCATGGGAGTCAAAGCCAAACCCAAGGCTGCCAAGAAACTAATGATTCTGTCTCCTCTGGATATTAGGGAAATACCCAGATCTGAAGGGCCAAGGCAATCAGGGCTGCTTTCTTAGAGCTCATGACAGAAACCTGAATGGGGTGTTCCCACCTTCCCATCACCCAGCAGCCTTCTGGCCTCCTCCCCACAAAGGCCTAAGTGCGTGTAGGCCTGAGCTCAGGGATCATGGGGAGGGAGAGAGGCAGGCATCCCAATGCACACCTGATGACCAGTGATGAGCAGAGCTGTCCACACAAAGAAGCCAGAGATAGCCTGGGCTGCTGTGGTCATCAGGAAGATAGGCTGCTCCATAGCGGTCGGGCTACCCTTGGGGATCCAGGAGAAGCTGGGGGGTGCTGCTGTGGTCGGGGGGGAGGCTGGCTCAGGGGCCAGCACAGCCTGGGTCACCATCATTGTGCTTCGTGGAAATGGCTTCCCTTAGGGAAGCCCTGAGAGTGGGAAGTGAACCTGGAGAGGGGGAGAAAACACCCAAGGATTAGACCAGGGGAACTTCATTCTCAGGGCACAAACATGGCAACCAATAAACATGTATGAAGTCCTAGGCACTATGTGCCAGGCACTGAGCTAGGGCTGGAGATGCAAAAAGAGACCAAAGATAGCCCCCTGTCTTCAAGGAGCTGACAGCCTAATGGAAGAGTCAACATACAGAAATAATTTCATGCAGAATAAATAGGAAATCACAAACAAAGGGAAAGCACAGGAATGAAGAGCGGTTGAAAAGGCTTCCTCTAGGAGGTAGGATTTTAGTTTGAACTTAAAGGAAGCCTGGGAGGTCAGTCATTGAAGCAGAGGAGGGAGAACATTCCAGACCTGGGGGACATCCAGAGGACATGCTCAGAGCCAAGAGATGATGGAGAATCTTGTTTGTGTAGCAGTCAGGGGCCAGTGTCCCTGGATCAAAGCGAATGTGTCAGGAAGTGAGAAGACAGGAAAGGAAGGAGGGGGCCACATGATGAAGAGCTTTGGAGAAATGCCCTTTGGAATGCTAAGCAGAGGGGCATCAATCCCCTGCTTAGGACCCCCAATCCTCAAATACTTATACCCTGTTTGTACCCATCCCCTGGGCTGTGGCGGCCCACATCACTCATTAGCAAAACAACTTCTCTTTAGAGTTGTCATTGGGAAAGGTTCTTCCCCGCTTCTGTTCTCCATTCTTTCCACTGGTTTGCATAAAAACTCTCTCTCTCTCTCTCTCTCTCTAACACACACACACACACACACACACACACACACACACACACACACACACACACGTACGTTTGCTTGAGCCCACATAAAACCACAGTGAATCTGTTTCAATTATATAAGGCTTGTGCCCATTTCATAGATAGGAAAATGGAGGCTCTAAGAAGCTAAATGCCTTGCCCAGAGTTGCCCAGAGCTTTTACTGTATCCCCGGGGAAAGTCCCTTTAGGTCAGGAGAGAGGAGGGACCAAGAGATATTAGGCCCACTTCCAAGACTGGGCAAAGAACCCCAAGAAAGGCCTGCTGGACCGCCTTTCAAAGCACCCAGCCCATGACCCATTCCTAAGGCTTGTGGACACATGGAATGAACTTTGGAACTAAGCATCAGTCCATCGGCCACAGCCCAGGGGTTTGGCCGCTGGCAGCTACAATTGCTCTGTCCTCACCGCTGGAGAGACTCCTCCACCTGCCGGCTGAACAGGTTAAAAACTTGACAAGGAACAGCTTCAATTCCAACATGTTCCACTCCGGTGTCCCAAGAAACAATTTAATTTGGCCCCAAATGTTGGAGTCTCCCAATGGCCAGAAACACAAAATAAAACAGACGGACTGCCAAGGCTAGGAAGCCAAGGCAAAGAACACTTCCTGGGTGGCCTTGGCTGGTCCCGCCTCGAAAGGCAGGTTGGGGTAGTGGGCAGAACAACGAATGTGGAGTGAGGAACCCCTAGATGTGAATCCTGCCTCGGTGAGAGCCCAGGCGAGTGACCCTCCCCCGGGCCTCAGCCGCCCAGTCCTGTCCCCTCTGTGATCACTGTCTTCTGTTTCTGGAGGCAGGAGGCTGGACCAGATGATCGACAACTTGGTTCCCAATCAGAGCTAAGTCTATGCCTCAAGGTTGGTCAGTTTATCAGCCAAACGCCCCGTACCAATTAGCCTGTGGCTCCCGAGACAACCCAAGGTGCCTTTATTACAGCTAGATTCTCTGCCAGACTATGCAAGCTGGGGCCTGCCCTCGGGGAGCTTCCCTTCTTTTTTCTTAACCCTTACTTTTTGTCTTAGAATGAACAGAATGGAACTAAGGAGCAAAAGTTACCCAGCAGGAAGCAGATTTGAACTCAGTAACAAGAAAGAACCTCTAAATAAGCAGTCCTTCAGCAACAGACAGGGCTGCTTCCTGGAGGAAGGGAGCAGGTCCAAGCAGAGGCTCTGCATGTTGGGGACAACAGGCTGGATTACAGCTGGGGCTGCTCTTAGTTTGGAGTCTATGAACTTGCTTTTAAAAATATATATTTGATATCTATGTCACTGTTAGTGGTTTCCTTTGTAATCCAAGGTATTTTATTTTTAAACTCAGGACCTTTCAGCTCAAAGCCTGACTCTAACCACTGAGCAACCCAGCTGCCCCCTGAATCCAAGTAGTTTATTTAATGCATTTAAAGACACTCTTCTGAGGAGTGCATAGGGTTCACCAGACTGCCTGCCAGAGAGATCCAGGACACACACAAATGAAATGGTCCCAAACCCTGGACTAGATGATCAAAGCCTCCTCTCCCCCTCGGCTCCCACTCTAAGATGCTACAATTCTAGGTGAACCTTTTTCGGGCCCAGAGCTTCCCGCCCTTCCTTTTCGACCTCTCTCCTCTACCCGTCCTCCTTTTATGCAGGTCTGCACAGGGGGAAGTCTTCCTAGCTGCTTCCCGTCATCCCAAACAAAGCCACAGAAGCCCTTTTGTTTCCAGACGTGGAGCTGGGACAGCCCTGGGTAATCCCCTAGCCCAGAGGCCAGTGGAATTCAGGAGGGGAAACCACACCTAGATAGATGGCGGGCATCCGCTGCACATGCCCACTGGGAAACCTCGTAAATCATGTAATCTGCCTGGTTTATTCAGGGTTCAGCCTCTCCAGGCTTCACATAAACACGCTCAGGCCTGTCATACCTACCCACCAAGGCCAAAATCAGGTCCTCCCAGGGCTTCCTTGAAAGAGGCTCCCAGGTATTTCTAGTTTCCACTTAGGTTCACCCCAATGTAACATGCAAGGTTCCACTCCGGAGCTCCTGCACTCTAGATCCTGCGAGGCCAGTCCAGAGTGTCTCCACGTATCCCCAGAGGGAGGGAGGGAGAAAGGTAGGGATTCTAAACATTTTAAATCACCTACTCTAAAAAAATCACAGCTCTAAAAAATTCGAGCCTCCTGCATCTAAAGAATGTTGCCAGGCCCTTCCAGAAGGAGGAGGGGTTACCAAATGCCCCAGATGGGGAGGCTGGCCTCTAAGAAGCATAAACATGTGAGTCACCGCTCTGGGCCTATCACCAACACCCCAAACCCCAGACCAAGTCCTCCAAGCACACTGATTTGCTAAACAAGTATGACGCCCGACTTTGGCAAGCTTAGCCTAGGAAGGGGGAAAAAAAATCAAGCAGGGGCTCCATTCCTTTCTCCAGCAAGACCAGGAAATAATGAAGGCTGTCTTGACCTCTCAAACCCTTTAGAAGGAGGGTCTGAATCTCGTGAGGAGACGACAGGAAGAGAGGCTCTATGCAGGACAAGGGCTGGCCCTGGGCATGAGGCAAACACTGGAGGGCTGAGGCCTGGGACCCCAGAGGCTTGGCAGGCGGCCAGTGTTTAAGAAATCGATTTTTTAACTTCTGCCAATAAACAAGAGGGCTGTGCGGGCAATGGCAGTCCTTCCAAGAGGCTACCCCTCTTCCAGCTGAGCCCACCGGACATCGAGGCTGTGCAAAGGGCCCATGCCCAAAGAGCTCTCAAACTGTAGATGCCTTTAGATCCAGCAATACCACTGGTGGGTCGGTTTCCCAAGGAGATCAGGGGAAAAGGTAAAGAACCAACGTGTTCCAAAGTGTGTATAGCGGCTCTCCTCGGGGTGGCAAAGAACCAGAAAGAGAGGGGATGTCCATCAACTGGGGAATGGCGGAACCAGTTGTGGCATGTGATTGTGGTGGCATACTAGTACGTGGTAAGAAACGATGAACAGGTTAATTTATTTTTAAGCCATGGAAAGGATGGCTAAAGAGCCAGGCCCAGAGGTGGGAAGTCCAGGGTTCAGATCTGGCCACTTAACCCCAACTGCCTAGCCCTTAGCCTTCATTCTTTTGCCTTGGAACCAATACTTAGTATTGATTCTAAGACAGAAGGTAACGGTTAAAAACAAAACAAAACATGGACAAATGACATGAAATTATAAAAAGTGAAATGAGTAGAACTAGGAGAACATTATATACAGCTGAAGAATTAATGTTTGAAGAATACCTTGCGAATGCCCAGCTCCAAAGAAGAAATGATAACTAGAAACACAAAAGACAGTTTATCTGTACATTTCTTTGTCAAGTGATGCTTTCCCTAGTGTGAGGGAGGGGAGGGATACCTGGGAATTTTAATGTAACCCAAATTAATGAAAAAAAAAAACACTTGAAAAGGGGCTCTCAGACAACAACCTGAAGATGGTAGGGCACGTGCAACGGGGAGACTGAGCCAGCCTCAGACAGAGAGACTGCGTGACCTCTGATAGGTCTGAGACGGAGCCTTTCTACACATGCCCTTCCTAGGGCTCCTGTAGAGCTTGGCATAAAGGTCAGACCACCCTATCCTCTGTCCCGCAGAATCCTTGAAAATAGCAATGTTCTGGACCTCCCTCTCAGTGGCATTCCCTTTTCTGTGCTGCCTTTGAGAGAACAGAGTAGGATCCCTCAAGCCCCTGGACAGCGTGTCTGAGGCTTGAGTCGTCCATAGTTTCAATCTCCCCCTTTACTGCCTTTAATTCCCACATCTTCAGCCCTGTTAAAAACTTTCTGGGCAACTGTTTGTACAAGACTCTGTTCTAGGCACTAGAGGGAGATAGAGATAAATGAGGAATGTTCTCTGTAAACAGATGCAAGGAACTAACCATAAGGCTGAATTCAAAAGTACAATAACAGAAATACAAAGCTAACAGGCTATACAGTACGAGGGAGAGGCCTAGCTCTTCCTTGGGAAATCCAGAAAGGCTTCACGGAAGAGGGGCCCCCTGAGGCAGAGATGAAGGAATTAGACCTGTAGAGCCAAAGGTCTGGGGTAGACGGAGGCCCAAGTCTTTAGAAAATAGCAAGTGGAAGAGGGGGAAACGGAGCAATGGCGGGAGTTTAGAATGGTCTTCAATGCAAAGCCAAAGGGTTGGACTTTTATTTGGAAAATGCTGAATGCTGGTAAGGAGAGGAAGTGATCCGAGGTAAGCTGGGCTTTAGGAAGATTGCTTGTTGGTCAATCATTTCAGTCATGTCTGACTCTTTATCAGTTTTTGGAGTTTTTCTTGGCAAAGACCCTGGAGTCATTTGTCTTTCCTTCTCCAGCTCATTTTACATATAAGGAAAATGAGGACAGCAGGGTTAAGCAACTTGTCCAGGGTCACACAGCTAGTGCCTGAGGCTGGATTTGAACTCCTGATGCCAGGTCTGGCCCTTTATCCCCTGGGCCACTCAATTTCCCTATACAGTAGATGGAGGCACAGAGGTCAGGTAGCAGGGTGCTGCAACAAGTCACCATAAGAGTGGCTAAACTAGCACTGGTCAAGAGGGAGTGGAGAAAAAGATTTTACGAAGTGTAGAATGAGAGGATTTATTGGCTGGACGGAGTCTGGGTGCCAAGGAGAAGGGTCTGCATCCACAGAAGCTGGCCCATGTAGGAGGAGCTCAAGAAGTGCTTGATGACTGATTTCTGACATAAACAGAGGGGAAGCTAGGACGAGCCCCCATGTGGGGAAGGCATGGAGTTGGATTTGGGGCCTGTGGAGCTCACGTGGTCAGAAGGACAAGCACAAGGGACCACAAGATGCCTGGACATGCTGAAAATGTTAGGGCTGGAAGGAACCTCAAAGGAATCCGTTTCATAGAGGACAGAATTAAGGCACGGAAAGGTAAAGTCCTTTGTCCTTAGTCACAAAAAGAGTGAGTAGTAGCAGATGTGATTTGAACTGGGGTCTCTTTCTGTGTCCTGTGTTCTTCTATCCCAAGCTGCTCAGGAGGGATGTCAGAGCTGAAGACAGATGGAGCCTACTGAAGTCATGGCAAGAGAGATCAAGAAAGACAAGGAAGGGGGCAGCTGGGTGGCTCAGTGGATTGAGAGTCAGGCCTAGAGACAGGAGGTCCTGGGTTCACTCTGGCCTCAGCCACTTCCCAGCTGTGTGACCCTGGGCAAGTCACTTGACCCCACTGCCTAGACCTGACCACTCTTCTACTTTGGAGCCAATACACAGTATTGATTCCAAGAAGGAAGGTAAGGGTTTATATTTTTACAAAAAAAGAAAGAAAAAGAAGACAGCCAAAAGCAACCCTGGAGAATGTCCATGTTTTTGGAAAACTGGAGAAAGAATCAAGCTTTGAGCTCCCGTTTCTTCAGCTGTATGTTACAGAAAGGATGCTGGGGAGCACAGTCCCTCCAGTCTCAAGCCTCCTCTTCAATCAAAGTCCTCACACAGAGAGCTGCTAGTTGAGCTTCTACAGGCTGTTTCTGGTATTTTACCTGCAGAGATGTTGCTTACACTATTAGGAAGAGCCCTGAATGCTAGGCTCAGGAGTTTGGGCTTTCTCCTGGTGGGCACGGGGCCAGCATGCTTTTGTTTGTTTTTGAAAAGGAAAAACTTCTTTTTTTTACTATTATTTTAAAAACTCTTCCTTCTGTCTTAGAATCAATAGTAAATATTGTTTCCAAGGCAGAAGAGAGATAAGGACTAGGCAAATGGAATTAAGTGATTTGCCCAGGGCCACACAGCTAGGAAGTGTCTAACTCCAGATATAAACCCAGGTCCTCGAGCCCTAAGCCTGGCACTCTATCCACTGTACTATCTAGCTGCCCCACCACCACCAAAAAAGTTATTTTCAGAGTTGGAAAGGCAGCATGACATAGAGGGCTAGCCTTAAAGTCAAGAAGGCCTGGGCCCAAGATTGGTCTCAAATCCATCCTAGTTGAGGGAACCTGAGCAAAGTCATTTAACATGAACATTAGTGGCCCAGGCCATTCTACGACAGGGATGCTCAGGTGAGGGTCTCCATATTTTTATATGATCATATTTGGATCGCTGAATTTTAGGAAAATTGCTTTTCTTTGTAATCCTGTGTATTTTGTTTTCTGCATTTAAAAACGTGATTATGAGATGGCAGCTAAATGAAATAGTGGATAGAGTTCAAATTCAAATCTGGTCATAGAATCTTCCTGTGTGACCCTGGCAAGTCATTCAACACCAACTGCATAATCCTTGCCTGTTTTCTGCCTTGGAACGGATATTTAGTCTCAATTATAAGACAAAAGGTAAGGATTTTTTAAGAATAATTTTAAAAGAAAAGTAGTTTTTCCTTTTTACTAAATTTACTAAGACAGAAAGTATGGATTTAGAAAATTATTTAATAACTTAAAACTTGTGAAAAACAAAAACATGATTCTAAGAAGAGCTCTATGGGCTTGACTACACTGTCAAATGGGGCCAAGACACCAAAACGGTTAAGAACCCTTGATCTCAAAGGAGATCAGAGAGAAAGGAAGACTCTCTCTGTTCCAAAATACTTACAGCAGCTTTCTTTCTGGTGGCAAAGAACTGGACATCAAAGGGATATTCATCAGTTAGGGAATGGCTAAACAAATTGTGGCATATGGTTGTGATGGAATACTACTGCACTGTAAGAAACAGTGAGCAGATTAATCTTTTAAAAAATCTGGAAAGAACTGCATGAGATAATGAAGAGTGAAATGAGTAGAACCAAGAAAACATTACATACAGCTACAGACTTAATATTTGAAGAACAACTTGTGAATGTTCACCTCCAGAGAATGAACTGAGAAATGGAAACACAAAAGACATAATGGATAAATTTTGCTGGCTGGTGTCTTCTACAGTGTGAGGAGAGGGAGAGCCTGAATAAAAAAATAAATTTTAAATTTTAAAAATAGATTAAGAAAGAAGAAGAATCCTTGCTCTAAGCCTTCATGACACAGAAGAGTGGCCAGTATGTATTAACAGATGGGAACTTCCAGACCAGGAATACCCAACATGGATAAAATCTCAGATCTAGAATAAAGGGCTATTTCTTGCTCCTCACTTCCCCAGAAACATACCCACACTGGTCATGTTCCACCAGGATTAGCCAGAGTTCCTTAGCCACCCCCCCTCCTCCAGAGGTAGCCAGGGCATCTGACAAACCATTTTATCCTTCTAACACGTGAAGGGCTATCAAGGGGGAGAAGAATGAGGGCTGTTTGTTTTTTTGGTGATGTTCCAGAGGGGGGAGGGGGGATAGAAGGTTCTAGGGTAGCTAGAATCACAAGATCTGGACTCCAATTCTGTCTTTGTTCTCACTAGCTATCAGGATCTCAGACAATTTACTTCCCTCCCTGGGCCTTAGCATTCTCGCCTGCAAAATGAAGGGCCTAGAGCAGATCAGCTCTAAAGTTTCTTCTGGCCCTGAAGCTAGGATTCTCCGTGACACCAGAGCAGTTTGAGGCTTTGTTGGGAGGCTCGGAGATCTGGAGCTGGGAGGCACCTGAGAAATGAAGACAGCGAGTCTCAGAGAGGTCAAGAGATATACACAGGTTTGGAACCCACGTCCTTTGCCTCTAAATGGGAATACGAGTGTGAGTGCACTTGTGTAGCTGAATAAATAGGACAGCGATTACAAGGGCCCATTGTACTCCTGTCTGCTGACTATAAAAAAAGCCCTGGATTCAAGGACCAAAATGTCCCATCGAAGGCACGAGCCTTTGTTAAAACTGTATAAGATTCAGGGGGCAGCTGGGTGACTCAATGGATTGAATCAGGCCTAGAGACAGGAGGTCCTGGGTTCCAATCTGGCCTCAGACACTTCCCAGCTGTGTGGCCCTGGGCAAGTCACTTAACCCTCATTGCCAAGCCCTTACCTCTTCTACCTTGAAACTAATATACAGTATTGATTCTAAGACAGAAGGTAAGAGTTTTAAAAAAAATCTTACCAGATTCCTTGAAAGATGAACTACAATAGCCTGATTAAAAATATCAAGTGGGTCAGAAAAGCAGGGGAGCTGCTGCCACCACCGCCGGGGCTGGCCAAAGGTATGAGCCACCTGGCCAGGGAACCTGGCCTGAGCAGAATCCAAGTGGCACAGGAAAGCCCTCCAGATGGGGAGGATCTTGAGACGCTTTTCAGGACAGGTGACGCTGGGCATGGAAATAGGATGTGATGGGAAAACTCCACAGCTGAAGAGCATCTTGCCCAGACTGGGCAGTCTTAGACAGCAAACTGGATCCACTGAAGAGAAGGGTGACAATGAGGTGAAGGCCTCTGGGAACCCCAAGCTTCTCTCCCTGAAGACAATGGCCGCCTTGCCGAGACCAACATTCTTCTTCCGGTGGTTGTGAATGGTTAAGGAGCCTCTGAAGGGCACAGGCACCAGTGGGGGAGAACCGGATGAGGAAAGCGGCATTGTGAGGATTAAAGGAAGAAGCAAGAGACAAAGGAGGGCTCCGAGGTTTCCAGACTGAGCCCCGGATGGGCCGTCAGGAGAAGCAGAGAGGCTGGGGGAGAGGCTGGTTCTGGAGGCCTTGCACTTTTGAACATAAGGACCTTCAGGAAGGAGGAAGTTAGAGATGTGGAGCCAGAGAGCAGGTGAGAGATTCCAGGATTAGACACCTCTGAGGTCAAGTGGACCAACCTCTTCAGTTTTTAGATGAGGAAACTGAAGCCCAGAGAAAATAAGTGTCCCACAAAGCTGGCAGAGGGAGAACGGAAGCTGTGATCCTTGAACGCTGGTGCCAATCCTCCTTCCACTGAACCGTGTGTGCTGAGTCCCCATTATGCCTGCATAAGTAGAGCTGAGAGTTGTTTACATAAAGATGAATGCTGGGGGACAACTAGATGGCTCAATAAGATACAGAACCAGGCCTTGAGATGGGAGGTCCTGGCTACTTCCTGGCTGTGTGACCCTGGACAAGTCACTTAACTTCCATTGCCTCGTCCTTACCCCTCTTCTGCCTTGGACCCAACACACAGTATTGATTCTTAGATAGAAGGTAGGGGTAAAAAAAAAGTGATTATCATTGGAAGGGGATGAGATCCTTAGGACACTGAGTATAGAAATAAAACAAGGCCAATAACAATACCCGGAGGCACTTAAAATAGGAAGTTGAAGAACAAAGTGATCAAAAAGGAAGGGTCAGACAGGTAAGATGACCAGGGAGGCACCCCGGTGCCAAATGCTGAAGAAAGGTCAAGGAAGAGAGGAAGATAAGATCATTGGATCGCAGAATGCACCAGGATCCCAGAGGGCACAGGCAGAGAAGAGTTCCTCTGGACAAGAAGGAAGGCCACCTCAATCCCTGAGACAGGAAGGAAGAAGGGGGGCCGGGCTCTGGAGAGATTCTGTAAAAGAGGGTGCTCCCAGAAACGGCCTCCATATTGGTAAGGTCGGAGTTCTTCCCTTCCTCTTGCCCCACCCTCCCACCTCCATCACGGTCTAGATTTCCTGTGTCCTCCTTGTAGAATACAACGTCCTTAAGGGGCAGGAGGTGTTTTTGTCTCCCTGGGACCTAGTCGGGGCCTGATATATACCAGAGCTTCAGAAAAGAGCCACTGAACTATACAGAGGTTGTTGTAGAGGGGTCTGAGTGACCACCGATGGTTTCTTCCAGCCCTACCCATCCACGATTTCCTCTGAACCCAACTCCTCCTCCTAGCAGCCTGACAAGGCGATGAAGCCCACATTTCCCACTGAAGAGAGCCAGCCAGAGGAGAGCAAGTCCCATCTGAGGCATCCCGGCCTGTTCTAAATGGGCCACTGTCGCCCACCCACTGGCCGTCATCATTCTGCCAAGTTTGCAGATTGCTAATTGTCGCAAGCTGGTTCATCTTTCTCCTTTGCTGGGTCGTCTCCGTGAGCTTATTCACCTCCATTTCTTCTGAATTCTCAACTGCCATCAGTTTGCGAATCTGCTTTGGGTGGGGGAGTACAGGAGGAAGGCCATTTCTATTTTCATGGGCAAAATATAAACTCCCATAAATTCTATGTTTGCTCATTAATCTCAAAGGATCAAAGCATCTTGAGACCTCCCCGTGATAAGTGCTCTCCCCCAGCTGTAACTCCCACAAGATCCACGCTAAACTTGTACCAAATTAGCATGCGTGTCTATGGAATATTTATGAAGTTACGATTCAAAAGAAAAAGAAGCGTCTCTTACTATGGCCCAACGAAACAATCTTCCGTCAGCCCAAGCCCCTCTGAAAGGAGGAGGCCCTTCCTCTGGCCTCCATCCCAGACGTTCTCGCCGGAGCCCTTCTTCCAACCTCCCAAACTTGACGTGCTCTATTAACTCCGGGGTGTGTGACTGGCTGACCCACATGAGCAGAGCGGCACACCCCCCAGCGCCCGGGCCTCCCCCAGGAAGAGCGCTCGGCCTCCTGAGGCAGGGAGGGGGGATGCCTTCTTTCTCCCCGCAACCCCTTGTTCAAAGGCCCGAGGTGTCCAGAACCCCCGCTTCCTCACGGCCACCCATCCCAGGCCCAGGAAGAGCGCCGGGAGCTCCGAACAGCTCGGCCTCCTGAGGCAGGGAGGGGGGATGCCTTCTTTCTCCCCGCAACCCCTTGTTCAAAGGCCCGAGGTGTCCAGAACCCCCCCGTCCCTCACGGCCACCCATCCCAGGCCCAGGAAGAGCGCCGGGAGCTCCGAACAGCTCGGCCTCCTGAGGCAGGGAGGGGGAATGCCTTCTTTCTCCCCGCAACCCCTTGTTCAAAGGCCCGAGGTGTCCAGAACCCCCCCGTCCCTCACGGCCACCCATCCCAGGCCCAGGAAGAGCGCCGGGAGCTCCGAACAGCTCGGCCTCCTGAGGCAGGGAGGGGGGATGCCTTCTTTCTCCCCGCAACCCCTTGTTCAAAGGCCCGAGGTGTCCAGAACCCCCGCTTCCTCACGGCCACCCACCCCAGGCCCAGGAAGAGCGCCGCTCACTCAGGAGAGGGCCAGAGACCCGTGTCTGCCTTCATTCTGGCTTACCCACTTTAGGAGCCTTTAAGAGGAGACAATCACGTGCTCTGGCCTAGAAGAGACCGTCGCAGTTCTCTAATCCAGGACAGAGGCAGAAAGCGGGAAGCCCGCAGAGGGGCAATCATTTTAGTTTGCCCGAGGCCACTGCCAGTGAGGAGCAGAGCTGGGCCAGACCTCCCAGCTCCTTAGAAGAGCTTTACAGAAATCCTCGACTTCTGTCCACCTCAGGCCACTCTCAGATCCCCCAGACCACACCAAGCCCTTCTTGGAGCCCTGCCTTTGTCCACACTGATCATCAGGCCTGGTGTGGCCTCTCCCCAAAAGCCTTCTTCCCGCTCTCCTCCTAGCCCTGTCTGTCCTACTCCTCTGGCCCTTAGTTACAGACTTCCTCGGCACCGAGGGCCTGGGTTCCAATGCTGGCTCTACTCCTGCTCTGGGTGTGGGCCTGGGCTGAGATCAAGATGCATCTCAAAGTGCTCCATGAATGCTGGCTGCAATGCGACAGCCAGGTCTCTAGCAGGGTGGCCTCACCTTTGCCCGAGGCTGGCTGGGACTCCGAGGGGTCCCTGCACTTCTCAGCCAGGCAACAGACCGCTAGGCAGTTACGAAGGCCTTAGGTGGCCAGAGCGTCCGGAGGGCCTAGCCTAGGGGCACTCGCAGCTGTGGGATCCCGGGCGAGCCGCACCAGCACAGAACGTACGGGGGTCTTCTTGTGCGGCCAGGCTGGGCTCCGAGACAGCAGGTGCACACGAAGTCTGCCTGGCCTGGAGTGGAGCCTTCAAGGAAGTCGGAGACTTCCAGAGGCAGAAGGCAGAGCACGCCAGGCACAGAGGGACGGCTCTGCAAAGGCATGGAGGTGGGAGACGAGTGCTAGGGGTGAGGAACAGCAAGGAGGCCAACCGGTCTGGAGGGGGCAATGCCCAAAAAGGCTGGAATTGGGGAGGGAAGGCTGGCAGGCTGAATGGACGTTTGGCACGGCTCTCCAAACAGCCTGGAATCAGCACCGTCAGTCCAATTCTGGAGCGGCAGAGCTAAGCCAAGGCCAAAGTGAGGCTCGCTCCCAGCCTAGGACAGCGAGGGCCCTGCTGGGGAACGACTGAACAAGCCACGGCGTGCGGTTGGGATGCAGTAGCGCGTGCTGTGACCGCCATGACGTATGATCGCGGCGACAGACTCGGCCCCGATCAATGGCCTCCAGATGAAACCAGGCTCTCTGCCTCCAGAGGGCAAACTGCACAAGTATCACCTCCTCCCTTTCCGGGGGGCCTTCTTTGGCAACATGGCGAATATGGGAATGCTTGGCCTGAATAGCCCATACCCTATTACCCGCCTTCTCAGTGGGTGAGGGAAGGAAGGAAAGGATGGAGAGAATCTAGAACTCAAAAAGGCATGCGAACGTGAAATAATTTAAGAGTGAAAAGGCTGGAAATGACCGACCAGGATCCCAGGAATCTGGAGAGGAAGCCCGACACCCTATCTACCTCCTAGCTGATGACACGGGTGGGGCTTTGTTTTGCTTGACTGGGCATATCTGTTACAAAAGTTTTGCTTTTCTCCCTTTTTTTTTCCCCCAAGGAGAAAAAGTAGATGGGAATTAAGATGAGAGAGAAGATAAGATTTTTTTAAACCCCTACCTTCTGTCTTAGAATCAATACTGTGTTTTGGTTCCAAGGCAAAAGAGTGCTAAGGGCTAAGAAGTGAGGGTCAGATGACTTACCCAGGGTCTCACAGCTAGGAAGTGTCTGAGGCCAGATTTGAACCCAGGACTTCCCACCTCTGGGCCTGGTTCTCAATCCACTGAGCCACCCAGCTGCCCTCAAGATGATAAATTCTTAATGGAAAAGTAAAATAGTTAAAAATAACTAATTAGAAAGGTAGTAGGGGGCATTTTATGAAGCACTTGAAATGACAAACTAAGGGAGCTATATTTGGGTTGGTTTTTTCCTTAACCCTTACTTTTCTATCTCAGCAACAATTCTAAGCAGAGGCAAGGAACAGATGAATAGGATTAAGTGATTTGCCCAGATCACACAGCTAAGATTTGAACCCAAGCCCTCCTGACCCCAGGCCTGCCACTCTGCACTAGCTGCCCCTAAGGATATTTGATTTCAGAAATAAAAGGAAGCGAGTGGAGTTGACTGAGCGGTTGGAAGGTTGGTGGGGAGGGTGATATGGCCAGACCACTCTGGCAGCTGAGTGGGGGACAGCCTGGAGTTGGAAGAGATGAGACAGGAAGATCAATATGGAGTCTCCAGCTACAGCCCCCAGAAACAAAGGAAGATGGCGGCTGTCCGAGTGGAGTAAAGGGCAGGACTCTGATGATGCTATGGAAGGAGGGGCAAACCACAAGCCTGAGTAACAGACTGGCCACGGGCCACCAATGAGGGAAGGGAGGGGAGCAAGGGTACCAGAAAGAGGGGGGTGCACGGGTGGAGGGTGCTGCCTCACTGGGGCCCCTATGCCAATGACGTCACAAGCCTGACAAAGATAAGGACAGTCGCAGGCATTCTGGAGTGGTTACTGAATTAGTTTGGTTTTCTTTTAGTCATTAGCTATTACCAGTAAAGGGCTGTACAGGCCAGGGGAATGTGAAGACTGGGAGAGGCAGGTAAGTGGCTCAGTGGATGGAGAGCCAGGCCTAGAGGCAAGAGGACCTGGGTTCAAATTTGGCCTCAGGCACTCCCTAGCTGTATAATCTTAGGCAAGTCACTTCACCCCCATTGTCTAGCCCTTATCACTCTTCTGCCTTGGAACCAAAACACATTCTAAGATGGAAGATAAGGGTTTTTTGTTGTTGTTGTTTTGTTTTTAATTTAAAAAAAAGTTGTTGCTTTTTTAAAAAGAAGATGGCTGGGAGGGGGCAGTGAAGTCCAGTAGATAAAGGCTGCCCAGTGACTCGGTATACGGCCACATGGGTTCGGGCAGTGGAAAGAACTCCCAACTCTGTTCCTGGCAGGCTGGGTGACTGACAAAATCACTGGACCTTCCTGAGTCACATCTGTCAAATGGGCACAGTAATACACACGAGGTGTATTACTTATGTCCAGGGGCTGTAGCAAGTGCTTGGTACACTTTCTGGCATTCCAGAAATGAGAGTTATTACAATTAGTCCTCAGAGTGCTGCCTCACCTATTCTAAGGGCTGTTCGTTAAGGAGTAACACGAGTATAACAGAGAGAGTCTGAGGACTACTCTTCTGCATGGCACAAAGGGATTTCACCAAGAAGGAAGAGACTTTCTGCTTGGTCCCAAAGAGGGAAAAACTATTAGTAATGGATGTGGTAACAGTAAGGTGGATTTTAGCTCCCATTTAGGCCCTTGGTAACAATGAGAATGGTCCAATGGACTCTCTGAGGAGGTAGTAAGTTCTCCATCAATGGAGGCCTTCACAAAAAGACAGGCTGATTCCCTACTGAGGAGGTGGTAGAGAAAATTCAAGTGGGAACTGGACAAGATCCTATGATTCTAAATATGCGATAAATATCTATTTTTTTGTAAGCATCCAACCACTTCCAATTGCATACAACTGAGAGATATCCAGCAGATACTGAAGAGGGGTTATTAGGGAAGCTAGCCACCAGGCCACAAATCAAAGACCTGGCATCTGAATGAGCTTTCATATTTAGTAACATCCTTGACCTACTACATGCTCTCATAAGATGCTCACAATCATCCAGTGAGGGAACTACTACACTCTCCATTTTACAGAGGGGGAAGCTGAGACTCAGGAAAGATTCAATCATTAAAACAATATGGTACTAGCCAAGAGACAGAAAGGAGGGATCAGTGGAACAGACTTCCGGTACATGACTCAGCAAGACAGTCTATGATAAGCCCAACGATCCCAGCTTTTGGGACAAAAATTTACTATTTGATAAAAATTGCTGGGAAAATTGGAAGACAGTATGGGAGAGATTAGGTTTGGATCAACAGCTCACACCCTACACCAAGATAAACTCAGAATGGGTGAATGACTTGAACATAAAGAAGGAAACTATAAGTAAATTAGGTGAATACAGAATGGTATATTTGTCAGATCTTTGGGAAAGGAAAGATTTTAAGACCAAGCAAGGAGTTAGAAAAAAATTACAAAATCTAAAATAAATAATTTTGATTACATTAAATTAAAAAGATTTTGCACAAACAAAACCAATGCAACCAAAATTAGAAGGGAAGCAACAAGTTGGGAAAAAATCTTCATAACAAAAACCTCTAACAAAGGTCTAATTACTCAAATTTATAAAGAGCTAAATCAACTGTACAAAAAAATCAAGCCATTCCCCAATTGATAAATAGGTAAAGGACATAAATAGGCAATTTTCTGATAAAAAAAATCAAAACTATTAATAAGCACATAAAAAAGTATTCTAAATCTCTTATAATCAGAGAAATGCAATTCAAAACAACTCTGAGGTACCACCTCACACCTAGCAGATTGTCCAATATGACAACAAAGGAAAGTGATAAATGTTGGAGGGAATGTGACAAAATTGGAACATTAATGCATTGCTGGTAGAGTTGTGAATTGATCCAACCATTTTGGAGGGCAATTTGGAACTATGCCCAAAGGGCGATAAAAGACTGATCCTTTGATCCAGCCATAGCACTGCTGGATTTGTACCCCAAAGAGATAATAAGGAAAAAGATATGTACAAAAACATTCATAGCTGCGCTCTTTGTGGTGGCAAAACATTGGAAAATGAGGGGATGCCCTTTAATTAGGGAATGGCTGAACAAATTATGGTATCTGTTGGTGATAGAATACTACTGTGCTTAGAGGAATAATGAACTGGAGGAATTCCATGAGAACTGGAACGACCTCCAGGAAGTGATGCAGAGTGAAAGGAGCAGAACCAGGAGAACAATATACACAGAGACTGATACACTGTGGTACAATTAAATGTAATGGACTTCTCTACTAGAAGCAATTCAGTGAGCCAGGACAATTCGGAGGGTTTTATGAGAAGAACCACTATCCACATCCAGAGAAAGAACTGTAGGAGTAGAAACACAGAAGAAAAACAACTGCTTGATGACATGGTTCAATGGGGATATGATTGGGGATGTAGACTCTTAAATGATCACCCTAATGCAAACATCAACAATATAGAAATAGGTTTTGATCAACGACACATGTATAACCCAGTGGAATTGTGTGTTGGCTATGGGAGGGGTTGAGGGAAGGGAAGGGAAAGAACATGATTCTTGTAATCAAGGAAAAATATTCTAAATTGACTAATTAAATAAAAAAAAATTTTTTTAAAGGTTCAATGACTTGCCCTTCTTCATTGCACAGCTATCTCAGGCAGGAGTCCAGGCCTGGGTAGTTCCTAACACCCCTCTCCCATTTTTCCCTATCTGACCAGGTTAATGTAAGGCCCAACCCAAGCTCAGGAAAATCAAGGCCCTGATTTATTAATTCAGAGAAGTATTTGTCGATTACCTGCTGATAAGGGCTTTGGGGAATATGCCCTAGGACAGTGACAGCAACCAAGTACGCAAATTGCAACCCTCATGCTGCATGTGAGCCCCCACCTAACCCCAGACAGGGGAAGGAGGAATCATTCCCATTGGGCTGCTGGGCAGTGGGACAGGTGATGGGAGAAATGTCCTCAGCTGCAGTGGAGAGGGGGAGCAGCCCACTTCAGCAGGCATGCCATAGGTTTGCCAACACAGTCCTAGAAGACAGCATCCATACTTGTCAAGAGTTTAGCCAAGAAGATGGCAGCAGACACTAGCAGCTTTTACCAAAAAAGCAACAGAAGTGCCACTGGACAGAGTGATAGATGCAGAGGAAGGAGTCCACTTCTGGCTGGACCAAGCAGACAACTGCCTTGTGGAATAGTTGGAATCTGAGGGGGCCTGAGAGACAGGTAACACAAACCCTGTTGGAGGAGAAGAAACTCTGGCATTTCTGGCCCTGCCAAGATGGGGAGGCTACACCAGGAGGGTCTAGAGGCTGGTGAGGAAATGTCTTTGGAAAGAGCTGAGGGGAGCAGCATAGGAAGAAATGATGCTAGGGATGCCTAGAGGGCACAAATGGTGGAGTTTGGAATGCCAGCCAAGTAGAAATATTTCATGGGCAAATGGGTGGCTCCCCTGTGGATGGGAAGTCCTAGGCTCAAATCTGGCCTCAGACACTTCCTAACTGTATAACCCTGGGCAAGTCACTTAACCCCAAAAGCCTACTCCTTTAATTCTAAGACAAAAAAGTAAGGATTCAAAACAAACAGATTTTGCTCTAAGGTTTACAAAGTACTTTACATATATTATCTAAAGTGCCCTTATCCCCATTTGACAGATGAGAAAACTAAGACTAAGAGTTGAAAGGATCTGCCCAGGGTCACCCAGCTAGTAAATATCTGAGGCAAAACTTGAGCCCAGGACTTCCTGATTTCAAGTTCAGTACTCCATCCATTATACCATACAGCCGCCCTTAGCAAAGAGGTAATGATCCCTGATGCTCAATCATGTGGACCCTGGTTGACCACACAATGGCAGGGTTCTGATGCTTAACAGAGGGCAAACCATCCTTCCTCTTGTCCCTAGAATCAAAAACTGGACTCTTCCACAAAATTTCTTGGGTCCCTGGGTTGCCATTCACAAGCTGATTCACTGGCTCCTCCACTGAGATTCTGGAAGCAGCCCAGCTGGCACCCGAACAAAATCTCTCTTGGGGTCCCACGCCATCTGACCCCCACAGATAGCCCCGGCCCCCCTCCTGCACAGTGCTTCTGGCTGACTTGAGGCCAAACCCAAGGCCTCCCTTTCTGTTGCCATCACTCAAAGGAACCCTACGGGAGCAGGAGATCCCTGATGAAACACCTCTGCTCCAGGCCCAACAAGGAGCACAGTCACAAGCCGTCACGACAAGTTGCACAACACGTCCAGGCAGGAAGGCCGTCTCACCCTCTCACCAGTGAGAACACGGCACCCAGAGAAGACCTCACCCTGCAAGCCCACAAATCAGCCTTCCCTCTATCAACTCCAGGGAGCACTCAGAGTCCAAGGTAAAGACCACGGTCAGATTCCTACCTCCCAATGTGACTCAGGCCACTCAGGATGACAGCCAGCATTTCTATAGTGCTTACCATGTGCCATTGCTTTACAAATACTACCACTATGGCTCTCGGTTTCTTCATCTTCCAAATGATAAGCCTGGACTGGACCATCTCAAAGAGTCCATTTTGGCTCTAAATTCAGATTCTGAAGCAAGAAGGGAAGAGACTGTCAACTCGGGGCATCGGCCCACTCTGTGCTAATTGGCCTTCCTGGGCACTGGAGAGGAATCATGGGAGACAGTCAAGGAGGCACCAGGGAGGCTGCAGACCCTCCCGCCGCCCCGCTGTCGAGAGCAGGTTATGGGCACCAGGCCTGGAGACCAAGGGGCTCTGGAGCTGCCGGGCAAGCATGAAATGCTGCCCTTTCCCTAGCCCAGACAGCCAGCCAAGCAGACACACTATAAATGCCGGGTTAACTCTCCTTTCTCTCCTATGTGTGCAATTCACCAAAGCTGACTGTCAGCCCTTTCCTGCTCCTCCCAGCAGGTCTCTGGCCCAGGGACCCTCTCCAGGCTTCCTTGGGTAGCTCTCCTGGTGCAGGCCCAACTGGGCCAGGATCCCTTCTAGCTTTGTCTGACCTACCCAGCCTGCATCCTACTGGCCCGGCCTTCAGAACCCGTTACCTCGGTGCCGGGTGGACACTGGACTTGGGTGAAAATAAATTCCACACTCTCCCTTTAATTTCCAGGTTCTCTCCTCTTGTTCCTGTAACAGACAGCAAATAGGGGTGTTTGTCTCAGCTTGCGGCAGGGAGCTCCCAGGGGCCAGAGGCCAACACGATGCTGCACTGGAGAAAGGCCACCAGCTCTGGGAGACCTTGGAATCTTGAAAGGCTAAAATCACAGGATGACCAGAAGGGTTTGTGGGGCCCATTAATGCCCTAGTTGTGAGAACAGCTGGTTAGCTCTTAGGAGAGGAGAGCACAGGGGCTCACAGTGGACTACCAGGCACCAGGGATTTTCACATTTTGTGGAATTGTTCCAGGGTTCAGAGGCCAGAGGAAAAGCCTACCCACCCTCCTGCCCTCCACCACGAGCTGAAGAGAGGGTAAAGGGGGCCAGGCCAGGGACTGGACCAGGCAGCAGTTCACAGGGAAGGGCAAAATAGCAACCTCATTGCCCAACAAACACAGACCCTTCTTTATACAGCAGATGGATTCCTTGAAAGAGGCCCAAAGGGATTTTTCAACATATTCTTTTTGTAAAGCGCCCCCCAACCAATTTCTTCTGGTAAACCCAATATTCTTCCCTACCAGTCATCCCCCCTGACAAGACTGATCCAAGGGGGGCACCTCATATAGGCACAGATAGTTGAAAAGCTAGCTTCCTCCCTGAGGGCTCCCTTCCTGGCCTCCCCAGGCCAGGATGATCCTGCCTCAGGGCCATTCCCTATTCTGGGCCCAGCTTCTATTCTCACAGAAAAGACAAACCAAAAAAAAAAAAGCCAGCAGCAGATATGAGCAGGTTCTGCCCAAGTTGAGGGCAGCAGCCCTGGGGATTCGTTAGTTAGCATTCCCTCTGAGTTTTCCTGTAAATGATGACCCTGAGGGCTGCTTGTGTTCTCAGCAGCAGCAAGGTATTCAAGCCCTGGCCTCCCTGGATGGAAGCTGTCCTTGGAGGCTGGGGGCAAGAGGAAAAAATACCCAGGTCCTAGAACCCTCACCCCCACACCCCTCCCTGAAAGGCCAGCTCAAATCCCACCTCCTACAGGAAGCCTTCCTGACCCCTCTCAATTCCAGTGCCCTCCCTCTGCTAAGTACTTCTTCATCCTGTACAACGTAGCTTATTTGGTGTCTCCCTCATTAGATGTCGGCTGCTGGAGGGCAGGGGATGTCTTGTGCCTCTTTTTGTGGCACAGAGTCTGGCATGGAGTTGCCACTTCATAGATGTTTCCTGACTGGCTGGTTAGCTTCTGAACCTTCCTTCAGGAAGGAGCCCATTCTGGCTTCTTCCATTTTTAAAAAAAGTCTCAAGGTCTGAAGTTCAGGCTAGTGTCGCCAAGCTTGAAAACCAGAGCTTATTGGTCAGTCCTGAAGCCCAACCTGGCTAACATCCAAGCCACTTTCTGGCCCCCCAGCCTCGCATCAGTGAGCTGGGATTCCCAGGCCCAAGAGGAGCATGGCACCCCCCAGTCGAGGAGATTATTGTCATCAGCACATTCCATTCCATTCACTGTACCCCACTACCCCCATAACCCACCGGTCTGAGAGGCTTCAGGGAAATGCAAAAAGCTCAGCTTCATTAACAACTTTAATTGGTTCTGGGATGGAGGGTGAAATAACATGAGGTGTGGAAAAGGCAGTCATCCAAGGGTGACTGGCCAGACCAGGCAGCAACATTCAAGGTAAAGGTTGGCTCTGATGCATGAATGATGGTATTGCAAGGGCAGAAATACCTCCTCGAGAAAAGGCCTGGACTGCAACGTGGGGCCGGCTGGTTCCTCGGGCAGTGTCTCCACCCCACCCCCAGCCACCGCTATTTCTGGCCAGGGCCCCAGCATCCCGGGGTTCACAACCTCAGCTCTGCCTACTCTCTCCAGCCCCACATCCAGGCAGCTGCCAAGGCTTGTCACGTCTCAGCCACATCTCTGGCATCTGTCCCTGGCTCTTCCCTCCCAGGGCCACCACCTAGATCAGGACCACCTGTCCGGACCACTGGAAAACCCTGCTTTCAGGCCCTTTCTCTTCAAGCCGTCCTTCTCAGCTGCCGGGATAATCTTCTAACCACGCCACTCTGCTTAGAAAACTGGTGGCCCTCCACTGCCTCTAGGATCAAAGCTCTCCTGGGCCTCAACCAGGAGGGCATCCACAGCCTGGAGGCCCTCTGCTCCCTCTCTGATCACCGCCAAGCCCTACAGCCTGGTCCTGGGGGCCTGGTGCCGCAGCCTAGGGTGCCCCCCATGGCCTCGAGGGCCTCCAGTCTTGTCAGCCTCAGTGTATGCCACTGCTCCTTCGTGAACTCTCTTTCTCAGGCAGGTGAAGCGCCTCAAACTTCTCAATAAACACTCCATCTCCCACCTAAGAATGAGGCTGATCTCTCTTTAAAATCCTTGCGCTCATGTGGCTAGGACTCTCGTTCATGCTAAGTTTCTATTTTTCCTCAACTGGAGAAAATAAACCTGAAATGGGGTTATGCTGTTATTTCTTTAAGTTAAGTGGTTAGGAGTCGGCTAGGTGGTTCAGCAGATAAGAGTCAGGTCCAAACAGGAGGTCTTCCTAGGTGTGACCCAGGGTAAGTCACTTAACTCCCATAGGCTAGTCCTTATGGCTCTTCTGCCTTGCAACCAATACACAGCATTGATCTGAAGAGACAGCGAAGGTTTAAAGAAGGGTACAAGCGGCACGCCCCATAGAGTGGGGAGGAAGGCAGGGCTGCCAACGTGAGCACCACGTGTGCACGGCCGAGAAAGGTCTCCTCCCTCCCCTGGGTGGCACCGGAGGCTGTGGCTCCGTGATGCACTTAGGGGTATCCGTTTTATGTCTGTTTATGCCTCTGATGCTGCATGGCAGTAGGGACAGCCTCCTCGACAACTCCTGCCTTGTCAGCGAGGCCCCTTCTAGCTCTAAACCGACACCCCCGGTCCCAGGCCTCCACCCAGGGTCCGGCACATAACCTGACGCCCCCCTGGGCTCCCCAAAGCGGTGAGAGAGGCCAGAAGGCCCAGCGGTGCCTGAATCCTGGGAGGACCCCTTCATCAGGCTGAGCAGCGACCGATGGGCCGCAGACAGGGAGAAGCTCCTGGGGACACTGCAGGGGATCCCGAGGGGCGTGCACACAATGCCCGGCCCTGTGGAAGGGGCTGGGGGAACTCCTTGAGCCTCCAAGCAGCTGCCTGGGGGCTTTGTAAGCCAACATCCTGCCTGTCGTCTGGCTGACCAGTTTGTCAGGAAGGAGACTTGCAAAGAGGCCCGATGTTTGGGCCGGTGAACAGCTTCAAATGTAGCGACTAACGGAGAATGGGTGTTGTGGGACCCGGACACACAGTGCTCTCTGCCTAAGCCATATTTTTTCAACTTGTCACTACCCATTCCCATCAGCGCGTGGCTCGGAAAAACCCCTGTGTCGGTGTGAGGAGTGCCGCCAAAAGCCAGGGCCCCATGCCAGGGTGGGCATCGCCCCTCCCATTTCCTCCTCCGCCGGGAAGGACCGGGAAGTGTGTGTCTAGAAAGCTTCCCCGGTCCTGGTCGCCAGGCCAAGACAACGGAACCACAGCCCCATCTTTTCCCCTGACGAGTCACTAGGGGCAGCGGATCAAGAAGGGTAATCTTGCCAGTCCTCTGCCGCACGTGGACACACTGAGTGGAAGGAATTGAGCCCCCCAGTGCTGGTCTCGGCAACAGTAAGCGAATCAAGAGACCCAGGACGGCTTGATTCTTCTCTCCCATTGACCTCTCCTGTCCCTTCCCGTCCCTCCCACCAGAGGCAGATGATACTTTCCGGAATGGGCCCAGAGTGGTGGCACCCAGAGACTGCGGCTCACAGACTCAGCAGCCCAAGGGGGCACCTAAGTCTTGAGCCTGAGAGAAGGAAACTCTGCTGAGAATCCCCCAGGGGAATGGGCAAAGGCTGGCTGCCCACGGGTTAACAACCCCACAAAAGGGATTCTTGTCCAGGCTGGGGAGGACTCGTGGGCCCTTTGGTCTCTAGTCAGTGACCTTCAGCCCTTCTAAGAAAGGTCTAGCACAATTAAACAGCCCTCAATGAGCTACTGAAGGGAACAGATAGGGCAGAGAGGTTTCCTGAAACAGGGTCCTCCTTGAGTTTATCTCACTCAAACAGGGTTCTTCAAGGACCAAAAAAGCACTGTAAGAAAAAGCAGGAGGAATGAAAATACCGGTAGCCAAGTGATAAGAAGCCAGGAGAAAAACTTGAGGAGTCTTCATAGGGACTAAGAAAGAAGGGAGAAAAAAAAGGGCAGGACCCTAGAGGGAGGGGGAAAGCTGAGGCGGAGAGCCCAACAAGAAGCCATTTTTTATTCTCTTGTCTCTTTACACCCTCCTCTATAAACCTGAGTGAGCAGACCAATAGGTCGTGAGGGGATGTTTAGAAACCATCTATCACCAGCGAAAGATTTGGGCCCTGCAATCCGAGGCACCCAGAGATTTGTGCTTTTGGTGAGATCCCACATTAGTGAGCTTACCCCCATTTTATAGACACCCAAGGGGATCTTTGGGGATCTCAAAGGAATCGAGTTTGTTTGTTTGTTTCTTAGCATTTCTCTGAGTAAAAGTAACTCATTTACTCCAATCTTTAAAAACAAATAGTCAGCCCCTCCACATGGCAACTTTCCCCATCACAGTTTTGCTATGTCTCAGGTTGACGTAAGACATTAAATGGGAATTTGGGAGGAGTTTTATGGAAGCAGCAGACAATACAGAAAAAGTTTAGAATGAGTGAATAAAAATGCTTTTCCTGGGTGCTTACTATGTGGCAAGCATCAGGGATACAAAGAAAAGGCAAACACCCTGGTCCCTCTCAGACCCCAGGGGAGTGGTGGCCAGGGAAGTTCCGAGGAGCTTGGGTCTGGGAAGTCACCAAGATGGGGTGGAACAAGGGGACAGCACCTGCACGTCATCTGACACGTGTGTGTGAAGTGCCAAATGGCACAGCCCTCCCAGGTGTATAGTTAGAAATTCTTGGCCCCTCAAAACTATATTACCCCAAATTCCTTTCTGGATAACTAGAATCTTTCTCCCTTTTCCTGCGTCCTTGTGTTTTGCATGATTGCATTTAAGTGGGCTCTAACTCCTCCCACACTCTCTTTGACCTGTGACAGGGCTGAGTTCAGGCACTTCTTTTGCCTTCGTTATTATTAATAAAACTTTATAAAATATAATATTTAGTTGTTGAATATTAATTTTAAAACTCACACAGGCATGGCCTCTGGGGTCTACATTGGAGGATGGAACAGATGGGGGAAGGGTCAGGGCAGAAAACTTCCCAGGTAGAAATGAAGACAAGAGCCATTCCTGATAGATAAGTACTCAAAGGACAGCACAGACCATTTTCTTCTCTCTCTTACCGTCTGCCTTAGAATCGATAGGCAGACATGGCAAGGGCTAGAGAAAGGGGTTAAGTGACTTCCCTAGGGTCTCACAGCTAGGAGGTCTGAGGTTGAACTCAGGTCGTCCTGACTCCAAGCCTGCCGCTCTATTCACTGGGCCACCTGGCAACTCCAGCACAGGCAATTTTCAAAAGAACTACCCAGAAGGACGCTCCAAATGAATAACAAGCGCACGCCGAAATGCCAGCAAGCCGTCATCTCACGCTCATCAGATTAATAAAGATAACCAAAATGGAAAATGACACTGGCTGGAGGGCTGTGGGAAGGCAGACTGAATTGTTCCAAGGGAGACCATTTGAAGTGGAGAAGCTGTGTGCCCTGCTTTGACCCAGGTGAGCCACCAGAGGTCAGAGACAAAAGGAAAGGCCTCCCAGTTTCTAGAGTGACTTACAGTGAGCGTCACATTCTAGGATGGGTGTCCATTAACCAGGGCAGGGCTAAACAAACTGCAGTAGATGAACAACACGCTGATTCTCCCTCCTTTAATCTGTAAGCTCCAGGGCAGGGCCTTCACTGCGGCCTTTGTATTCCCTGGACTTATCAAGGACCTGGAACAAGGCTGATGCTTAAGACATCCCGGCTGGCTGATGACCATGGAGAGATGTACCATTAGATACGACAAAGCATGGAGGATTTAGGGAAAGACCTTTACAACCGGATAGAGAGCAAATCTGCAAAGCGAGAACAACTTACACAGAAAGCCCCCTCATGGGGGGAAAGAAGCCTGAAAGACTTGAAGACTGCTTAGTTCAGGGCCCAAAGGGCATTTCTGAGGGATGGATACCCAGGGAAGCCTGCCTGCCTGCCTGCCTCCTTCTACAAGCGGAGAATAACTTGGCCAAGGTATCACCCTGTTGCCAAAGAGGGTTCTACCATGGTGGGGAAACAATGGGAACTGCCATCAATGTAAGGGAAAAGCATCAATAAAAGATTTTTTAAAAATCCATGTTTGAGCAACCATCAAGGTGGCTCAGTGGACTGAGAACCTGGCACAGAGAAAGAAGGCCCTGGGTTCAAATCTAGCTCAGATACTTCCTAGCAAGTTACTTAACCCCCACTGCCTAGCCCTTATTGCTCTTCTTTCTACCTTGGGACCAATACACAGTATTCATTCTAAGATGGAAGGTGAAGTTTTTAAAACTCCATGTTTGCCAATGACTACCTGGTGATTACATGGGGCAGGGAGGTGGGGTGGATGTTAAATGCTACACAATTGGTCAGGAGGCAAGTCCTTGACCTCCAGGAGCTTGCAGCACTACAAACAACAAGAGTCCACGGAAGACTGGCTATTATTTCAGTTTCCAAACAATGAGAGGCCTCACCCTACCTTCCTGGCGACCATTTCTACCCTCAGGGAATTCACAAGACTCGCAGGGCAAAGAGCCAGACTGACCCTCCTGATCACAAACATGAAAACATAATCCGAGGAGGAGAAGCATCTGCTCCTGACAGAGGTGGGAATCCTCGGGGGTACATCATTGCACACAACAGTGCATTTTGAAAAAGTCTTCATTGTCTTTGCTGATTTTTTTTTATTCTTTCTTTAAAAATTGTGATAAGAAACAGGTCTCTGAGAGGGAAGAGAGATGCAGGGACAAATTTAGATGACACAAACCCACCCCCCCAAATCTTTAAAAACCCTTTTAAACACTTGCCTTTTGTCTAACAATTGATAGTAAGTATGAATTCCAAGATAGAAAAGTGGTAAGGGCTGGGCAACTGGGGCCAGGTGACTCGTTCAGGGTCACACAGCTAGGGAGTGGCTGGGGTCACATTCAAAGCCAGGCCTTCAGACTCCAGATCCGGCTCTTTATCCACTGAAGTACCTAGCTGCCTCTAAAACCTGACATCTTTTCAAAGGGATTCAAGGCAAAGCATAAGAGAGGCCCATCCAGGTAAAGCAGCACCAGGAGACCTCAGTCTTTCCAGTCCATCAGATGCACAGAAAAAGCCTCCCTGAAAAAAAGAAAGCCTCCAGCCCAGCCAGGGCTGCTCCGGAAAGCTGTCAGACTCCAACTTCCATTTCACTAAAGAGGCGAGCGGTACAAGTACGGTCGGCTCAATTCTGAGAAAAGGGAACTTCTGGGAGCTGGACAGTGGTGCCTAGCCTGCCCTGTCAGCCTTCCCCAGGAGTCACCACTGCCCACCTCCCTGGCCCACCACACCCCCCCAAGGCTCCCAGGAGCCTTGGTCAAGGTGCCCCACGGTGCACACCTCGACACTACCCGGCCCAGGAGAGACCACCAGAGGGAGAGCCAGCAGCCCTGCTCTCTGATCTCACCTCTGCTCCTAGCTAGCTGTACCTCCCCCAGGCGGCCCTTTTCCACCGGCGGCCCCCTGCCACTGCAGGCTTTGGTTTCTTCATCTGTAAAATGAAGGGGGCAGGACGGATGACCTCTGGGCACCAGAAATGCCCAATTCAAAGAGCAGGGCAGAAAGAAGGCAGGCTAGGCAGCCCAAAGGGAAGCTATAAACATCAGTTCCCTCTGAGACCAAGCCACCCACTCACAGGTGCAGCAGCCAGAGCTTATTTGTCTGGCTACCTAGATCACAGGCCCCTGGGGGCACCCACACTATTTCTTCTCTGCATAAAGTACAGGGCTGAGGCCCCTCCGTCAATAATGGATTGTCCCACCTGGCTCAGGAGAACCAGACATGCTACCCTCACTCTGCTGTCCCAAACCCCACAGAAGAGGACTCTGACTACCCAGAGGAGTGAAGCATTTTTAATGTAGGTAGAAATCCACAGCCGAAGGGAGCTCCTCCCATCCACACCCATCCTTCCTGGAGCCTCAGAGCTCCAGCCTCCACCTGTGGCTCCCCACCAGCAGCCCAGGTAGGAGAGCAGCTCAAAACGCCTGGAGACAGAGTCTGACCAACCACTCCCAAACGCATTAACTTAGCACATATCCCACCCCTAAACAAAATGAAAGCGTGACTATTAATATCACCTTTCATACCAAGGAGATGGAGTCAAAGAGCATGGGGACTGGGTAGCTGCATGGCTCAGTGGATTGAGAGCCAGACCTAAAAACAGGACGTCCTGAGTTCGAATTTCGCCTGGGCAATTCACTTAGCCCCCACCCCCGTTTAGCTTTCTGGCTCTTCTCTTGGAACCAATACTTGTATCCATACTAAGACAGAAAGTAAGGGTTTAAAAAAAATTTAATTATAAAAGATCATGGGGAAAGCTGTTCAGCCTGTATAAGTTCATAATGTCTTAAAAAAGAAAACCTGTTTTTTTAACCTCCATGGACAAGCCCAGTTTTAAAGATATGTATATAATGGAGGAAACCAACATGAAGAAGTCATTTGCCCATGATCCCACACAGAGCAAGGCCCAGAGCTGGAATTACATAAACGTGAGCCATTATGGTTCTCTGCCTCCCCACCCACCACACTAAGGAGGCCTACATACATACAAGCGAGGAGCATGATGATAAGCAAAAGAATTACTTTTTCATCTTGGTGTCCCCAAGAGCTAGTCTAGATCTAAAGGGTCTCCCACTGCTCCCCCAGCCCCAAGAGACCCCTGGGGGGATGGGGCAGGGCCCCTCTTGCAGATGATACAGTGCCAGCTGAAAGTCTCTCCCACAGGCCCAGCATTAGGCGTATGTATATACAGCAGGCACTTAACAAAGGATTCTTGAACCAAATTATGTGTTCCATAGCTATTTCTGGAGCCCACAAAAAAAATAATGGGCTTGAATGGAAAGAGATCTGGGTTGAATCCCCACTCCAACTCTCACCAGGGTGTGAACACCTAATTTCTCTGTAAGCCTCAGTTTCCTCATCTATAAAATCAGATTCTATAATACCTCTATTTTTGCAAGGGAACTGTGACATCTGAATGAGAGAATATATGTACCCAGACTGAATGTCCTGACTGTGTGCCTATACTCTAAAGGAGTAGAAACAGCCTTGCATATAGGGTTAGGAGGTCCACTGAGGGCAGCATGGTACTGGGAGAAAGAGTTCCAGCTCTGGAGTTGGAAGAGCTGAGTTCAAATCCCACCCTGAATCCCTGGGTGACCTTCGCTCCAAGTCACCTTCTTAACCTTTCTGGAGTGGCTGGGTGAGCTAGTTGGCCTGTGGCCCCTTCCAGCTTTATATCTAGGTTCTTAAAAGTTGCTTCCCCTATCTGGACCACTCTTTGTAACATGAGGGGATTGGGCTAGAGGGTCTCTGAGGTCCCTTCCAGTTTAACCTCCAAGCCTTTTATGGATCAACCTGAACCTCCCGGAGGGTCCAAGTCACATGCTCTCTAGACCTCAGTTTACCAATCTGCAAAATTGGGGTGGTGAATCTGGGCAACTCTTCCATCCCTAAACCTTGGTGGCACCCTCCTTCTGCCCCCCTCCTCATCACTTGGCCCCAACAACACCTCCACGGGAAGGTCCAATGGCACGAGGGGATGGACCATCACGCCACGCCACGTCGCACCCTTGGGGTGTGGAAGGGGAGAGGGTCAGTGCAGGCCAGCACCAGAAAAGCCCAGGGCTCCCAGGCACAGAATACGGAGGGGGGAAGGGGAATCAGAACGGAGCAAGCGAGAAGACAGGGAGGGGGATTAGGACGAAATGAGAGGCCGATTAGGACCGAGCTGGTTGGGCGAGGGCGGGGGAATTAGCCGGAGTGAGAGGCAGGGAGGGCGGAGGGATTAGAACAGAGCCAGCTAGAGCAGAACAGGACTGGGGGATTAGAACGGGAGGACCAGGAGGGCGGGGGGGATTAGGATGGAGTGAGAGGCAGAGGGCGGGGGGATTAGACGGAGTGGGAAGCAGGCAGGGCGGGGGCACATCCCCTCCTCCTCCCGGCCCCGCCCCCTTCGCCCCCTAGCCCCGCGGCCCCGAGGTTCTCCCTTCCCGCCCGCTAAGACCCGCCCCCCCCCTCTCTCCGCCAACTCCACCGGGAGAGGGTCGGCAGTTACCTCAGGAGCCCATGGCGGGCAGGAGAGGCGGTGGCGGCTGTAGCCCGAGTCTCGCTGCTGCCGGAGCAGCCGCCGGGCCAAGATGACTGGGGTAGCACCGGGAGTTGCTGAGGAGGCACGCAGGCGCACTGGGCCGCCACCGCCAGTGCCGCTGGAGGTGGGAGGGAGGACGGAGATAAGGGAGGAGCTACAGAGGGGCGGGGAAGCAGAGTTGAGCTCACCGGCGGCGTCTTAAAGGGGCCGTGCACCCCACCTGGTTTATCTTGCTGTTCTTTTTTTCTTCCTCTCCCTTCTTCCCTTCTTTGTTCTTCTCCTTTACTCCTTTTCTCTCCTCATTCTTTCTCTTCTTTGCTTCCCATTCGTTCTTCTCCTTCTTTTCTTCTCCTCCACCTTCTCCTTCTCCTCCTCAGTCTTCTTCCTTTTCTATCTCTTCTTTCTCCTCCTGAGGCCTCTTCTTCTGGACATACTCCTAGAGCACTTCCCAGGCCTATTACATGCCCTCCCCAATCCACAGGCCCTGAAACTGACCCAGGCTCTGTCATTATTACTGACATTTACAAAGTCTACACAACAGGGTTTCATTCACTTTGTCTCACTGGAGCCTACTGAGCGACCAGGTCATTTTTATACCCATTTTACAGATGAAGAAACTGAGGCCACAAAGCTGGCAAATGTTGGAAATAGGATTTGAAGGTCTCTCCTGATGGAGTTCACCAGGATAATCCTTCCTCTGACTCCTATTAGCTGTATGACCCTGGGTCAGAAACTTAACCTGTATGCCTCAGTTTCCTCGTGTAAAAATGGATAGCATTATAGCGCCTACCTCCCAGGGTTGTGGTGAAGTTCAAATGAGCTAATGATTATAAAGCACTTAGCACAGTGCTTGGCACACAGTAGGTGCTATATAAATATCAGCATTTATTATTGCCGGCGCCTCCTGTGACTCTGGCCAAGTGTCTCAGCCTCAATTTTCCCACTAGCCAAATGGGAGCAAGAGTAATACGCATGAGGGATCATGAGAACAATGTATACCATAACGTGGATAACAAGCACCTGTGAAAGCCTTGAGAGCCTCGAGCAATGCGGTGGTACCTGGAGAAGTGATGGAGAGGAAGCTGGCTCTCCACCTCCAGATGCACAGGAGGGGCTCAGAGAGCACGATGGGATAAGGCCAGGCCAGGAGGGATGGACGTGGCTCGCCTCTGCATATTTGTCACAAGGCCCCTCTCCCTCGTTGGGGGAGGGGTCTTAGCTTTCCTTTCCCCCTTTTTTTACAGGGTAGAGAAAATGAAAGAGGGGGCAGAAATGACTGATTCTTGAAAAGAAGAATATTTAATTGAAAAGAGAATAAATTGCTTGCAAAGGGCAGCTGGGGTAGTAAACTTTGGCGACAGGAAGATCTGTTAGTGCCCTGCCTCTGACGTATACTTGTGGGCCCTAAAGCCTGGGGCATCTCTCCAAAATGCTTCTCCAAAACCTGGGCAGAGATGAGCTGGCTTCAGAATGAGCTCTGCAGCACCTTATGGAGGGAGGGGGGCACCCAGGGACACACCAGGCAGACCCCAGAACCTCCCCTCCAGTTCCTACTCCCCCATTCACTGATCTGCCCTCCTGGCTCAGGAGGGAATTGTTAGGGGGATGAAAATTAAACTGGATGGAGGAGGGGAGGGAGGAGATGATATATTTAAAAGGAAACTGGGTCAGAGAGCCTCTCCCTGTCCCCTAGGTCCCGCAAGACACAGATTAGGCCTGAAATGGCTCCTGCTCCCTTGGGTCATCCAGGCAGAAGCTGTTTTATGTCATTCCTGGGGAGGAGTGATTTTCCACTCATGGATAAAGGTCATTGACCTTCATGGCCCAACATACATGTGAATAGAGTGCTGGGCCTATAGTCAAGAAGATTTAAGTTCAAATCCTGCCTCAGATACTTACCTGCTGTGTGACCCTGGACGAGTCACACTACTCTCTCAGCCTCAGTTTCCTCCCCTGTAAAATTAGGGGTTGACTTCCAGCTCTAGAATCTTGTGATTCATGACCTCTTGTGGAATCCAAGTCAGGCAGCAGTAAAACAGCCATTTAGGGTTCTATTAATAGCAGCTGTGAATCCTAGAAGTTTTATAACCTCTATGAGTGTTAATTTTAGCACTAACCACTGCCCTGCCACCCCTAAGAGAGCTGTTGTCTCTGTCTGAATTGTAAAACACTGTGTCCATGAGAGAAGTATTAGTGGGATGAGTATTTGTGGACCTTTACAATTTTTTTTAACCCTCACCTTCCATCTTAGAATCAATATTGTGTATAGGTTCTGAGAAGAGTGGTAAAGGCTAGGCCATGGGGGTCAAGTGACTTGCCCAGGGTCACCAGCTAGAAAGTATCTGAGTCAGATTTGAACCCAGGACCTCCCATCTCTAGGTCTGGCTCTCCATCCACTGAGTCACCTAGCTGCCCCCTAGATCTTTAGTATCAGAGGGACAGAATTGCCATTTCCCTTCTGAGTCCCAGGAGATGGGAATAGTTGCTGGCTTCCCTCCCCTATCCTGGAGAAATCTGCCTGTTTGGGTTCAGCTGCCCTCCGAGGAAGGTAGGTGACAGAAGGGTGAATGTAGAGAGTCTAAATGGGTTTGTTTGTCTTTTGGAAGCCCCAAAAGGATGCTGACTGATGAGGAAGACAGCTTCGGTGTCCACCTGTCACCCATCTCTCCAAGAAGTCTCACCCCCTAAAGCATCTCAGCAGGCAGGCTGAGCCAGGCTGAGGGTAACTGACAGGCCTTAAACCCCTCCATGAGTGAAGAGATCTCTCTCCCCAAATGAAGACTTCCTCTGGCAGAATGGCCACAGGCTGTCAAAGCAGGCCCGGTGCGGAGCTTAGGGCTTGGTCAGACACCAAACAAGTCAAGGGCATCCACTGCGTCCCGAGCCACCTTCAGTGGTCCTGACTTTTGGATTGCCACCGGATTTGGATACCTGGAAGAGGGGTGAAGGCTGATTAAAATCCATGTGACTTGCCAGGCAAGGACCCCCATGATGTCACTGGTCCTCTGGAAATAAGGGCTAACCAACACTATCCCTACACCAGAGGATGGAGGAGAAAAGATGAGTTCACCTTCTGCTCTCCAGAAGCAGAAAACAGGGACTTGGTGAAATTAGGTAAAAGGGAAGTAGACCCAGCTCCCATTGAAAGGTTTCCTTAGACGTCTAGGTGGAGATAGCCCTCAGTAAGGAGAAAGAAGGCACTCGGCTTCCCCTCTGCTCAGATGTGTCCTATCCTGTAAAGGAAACAGTAAAGGCACTCGGTGCTGCTGCCTTTGAAGCATCCCAGAGGTCAACACTTCCAGGATCTACATGGATGGGCAGATCAGGTTCAGATGGGGAAGAAGTGCCCAAGTGTCCCTGAGCCCTTCACGACAGACACATCACGGGGAAATGTCAAAGGAGCTGCAGGGCTCGGCTAGTAAGGGTCAGAAGAATAAGAATTCAGCTAGTCATAAGCTCTAGAACTCGAAGGCGCCTCTGAGGTCATCTCCCCCAAGAGCCTCCTTTTTCAGAGGAGAAGACCATGGATTAGAGGGGTCCAGGGAATGCGCAAGGACACAGAGCAAGTCTAGAACCCAGTCGGGGCCCTTTTCTGGATGGTTTCCTAGAAAGAGACTTTCTGTTTTCCCCCCCCTCTGATGCCCATAATGGGGCACACACACAGGGAAGACTCACGAGCCCCCACTCCCAGCATCCTCCTCCCCTCATGTCTGCTACGACTTCCTCCATCCCTATCACATATTACTGAACATCACTGACATCAGCAGCCCCACCACCCATTTTAGCACCTCCTCCCCATTGGTCCAGAGGTTTTATGGAACCCCTACAGTGGATAGGCCATTGGAATTCACAGCAGGCCCCTTCGAGGTTACAGAGATGGAGGCTTCCTCTGAGCTCTCATTTCGCGGAGGAGATTCGTAGCTCTTGAAGGCTATACCAAGAGCAACACATGCCACCGAGCCAACAATCTTCGAAGCGGCCCCTTGGGGGAGGGCTGTTTGGGCTGTCAAGGCTGCCACTCCTAGGAGTCCATTAGGAGAGGTGTCTGGGCCGTGGGGAACTTGCTTCCGTGACTCAGAAAGGTCAAGGAGTTATAGAGAAGCAGTTCCTACTTGAGCAGAGTGTTTGCTTCACCCAAGGAGCTCCAGCCCAAGTTAGGAGTCCTAATTGTTGATAGCCCTACATGAGGGATGCCGGGTGCTCGTCTTCTCAGTCTGGGAGGTGGAGGAAGCACCCTGTCACTGGATGCAGAGGAGCAAACAGGGAAGTTGTTCACAGGGACAGCCACAGCTTCCGAAAACAAAGAAGTGGGTCCATAAGTCCTTGTGGGCCCCGGACCATAATCCTGGACTTGGAAATCATCTCGTTCACCCTTTGAGATGTCCTGTGAGGAAAAGGCGGCTAAAAGAGGCACAGGCCTTGGCCCAGTCCCCATGGGCCTGTGGAATGAGGATTCAAAGCCAGGCCCTCCTGGTCAGAACTTCAGAGAGTTGGGAGGGGGCTCAGCGGCTGCCCAGGCTACCAAAGGCCACCTAACCAGTGCTGGATGGCACCATCCCTTTGAGACAGCCCATTCCCTTCCAGAGAAGCTCCAAGCCTTTGGAAGTTCATCCTGGAATTTGCCCTAAATGGGTCTCTTTGCAGGCCACTGGGCCTAGTTCTGCCCTCTGTGAAGTCGGCTCTGAGGTCCCCAGCCTCCGGCCTTCTCTCTTCCAGGCCAAACTTCTCCAACATCACCCTGACTCTACTGGGTCACAGCAGCTTAGAGCTGAGGAGGACCTTGGAGAATGGCTAGGCCAACCCCAACAATGCCTCTGTGCTAAGCACTTTACAACAATTATCCCCTTTGATCCTCACAAAAAGCCTTGGAGAGTCAGGATCCTCAGGCTAGGGCTGAGGAATTGGAGGCAGGCAGAGTTTAAGTGACTTGTCCAGGGTCACACAGCTAGTAAGGATTTTAATTCAGGTCCTCTTGGGCCCAGGTACATGTGCCCCCCTCGGGGAGAGAGTGGAATAACGTGTCTGAATAGAGGATACTTACTGGCCCTATTCTAAATGAATTTCTTTAATAATCTTTTCCTTGATTTAAAATTTATGGATGCCCATTCTTGTTTTGCATCTGTCCATTCTAGGTATATATCTCTCCTGCTCAATCTACCCAATGAGCCTTACCTTGGAACAAAGGAGAACAAAAAAATAAATTAATTGAAATTAAAAATTAAAATTAAAATTAAAAAACAAACAAAAAAGCAAAAGAGAACAGTTAAGTCAAATCAATCAATATACACAGTTTTGTCTACAATGTCAGGTGCCCATCATTCCTTAACCTTTCCCAGGAGAGGAAGGGGATGCACTTCCTCATCCCTTCTCCAGGACCAAGACGGGCCATTCCAATTCCTAGGATTCATGGTAGGGCTCTTTTCCTCCATGCAACTATAGTCCTGAGCCCCTGAGTATAAATTGGGCATCTGCTCCTTACCCTCCATGTGACCCTGGGCCAGTCACTAGCTGGGTCCCACTTGGTTTTCTCATATGTAAAATGGATAACTCAAAGGCTTTCTGTGAGGATTGAATGAGGCAATATATGCAAAGCATTCTGTAAGCCTTTCAGCCCAATACAAATATTAGCAATTGTGTTTATTTCATTCTGCGACCGTTTAGATAGTCTTCTCATATTTCTTTAGAACTCCATTAGAATGTAAGCTCTTTGAGAGCCTGGACATTCCTGTCTTAGAACCCCCAACATCTAGTAGGTACCTATAGGTATATCATTATTCAGGCATGTACAACTCTTAGGCACCCCATTTGGAGTTTTCTTGGCAAAAATAGCAGACTGGGGGCAGCTGGGTAGCTCAGTGGATTGAGAGCCAGGCCTAGAAATGGGAAGTCCTTAGGTTCAAATCTGGCCTCAGACACTCCTTAGCTGAGTGACCCTGGGCAAGTCACTTGACCCCCATTGCTTAGCCCTTAACACTCTTCTGCCTTGGAACCAGCACACAATACTGATTCTAAGACAGAAGGTAGGGGTTTAAAAAAAAATAGCAGAGTGGGTTGCCATTTCCTTCCATTTATTTTGCATACAAGGAAAATGAGTCAAGCAGGGTAAAGGGACTTGCCCACCGCTACAGTTACTAATTGTCTGAGGCTGGATTTGAACTCAGGTCTTCCTAACTCCAGGAACAGCTTTCTATCCACTGAGCCATCCAATTGCCTCTCTCTAGGCATATAGCCAGTGTTTAATTAAATATGTGTAGACCAATTGAATTCTTCCTATTTGTTTTCTTCTCTTGGTGCAATAAAGCCTTCCATCACATTCATGCCCCACAATTTGCTCAGCCATTCTCCAAGGGATCTATTCCTACTTTGCTAACATAAGTTTTTCTAGGAATAAGTAGGTGCAAAATGGAACTTCCCTCTTTTGGATCTTCTTGGGGTATATGGCCAGCAGGGAGCTCTCTGGGCCCAATGCCAGCTCCTTGAGGGCAAGGACAACGTTTTTGCTTTTCTCCGTATCCTTGGCACTTGCCAGAGTGCCTGGCACATAGTGAGTGATTACTGACATTTGGGGGGCATAGCTCCAAACTTGGCTCTATCTTTCATAGACAGGTTTAGGTCTTTGGGTGTCAACAAATGGCCACCCAGGTCTTTAATTGCATCCCTAAGAAATAGATAAGACATGGCCACCATGATCTCTGTGTTCTTGGAAAGCTGCCTCCCTTCTCAGGGCCTTTGATTTTCATCTACAAACACCAGGAAGATACCCAGAGGTTCTGAAGGTGCTTCCCAGCTCCTCTAGGCTCGAGGTGCTTTGTTCAGTGCTGGGCACACAAAGATAAAAAAGCACCCAGGAGTCCCTGCCCCAAAGCACCAACTTTCATACAAATTAGAACCTCACAAGTACAAAGAAAAGGCCCAAAGAGATAGGAGAGATTCAAGGAAGGAGAGGTCCCCTGCCAGGTAGGAACTGGAGGAAATCAAGGAAGGCTTCAGGAAGAAGCCTTAAATCAGCCTTCGGAAGGATCGCAGCAGGAATACGGAGGGGGCACACACATTAGGGAAAGCCTTGGGAATGGGAGAGGATGGGAGATGAGCTCAGAAAAGTGGGTTGGCACCGGACTGTGGTAAGCCTTGAATGCCATGAGAAATCTGGACTTAATTTAATAAATAGTCAAGAGTCATTAAATGACAGAATCATAGATGGGTATAGAGCTAAAAGGGATATTAAAGTCATTATTTTACAGATGTAGAAACTGAAGCTAGTTGGTTAAGTGAGGTCAATGAAAGAAAGCTTGGTGTAGTAGAGAAGACAGGAGTTCAAATCCCACCTCAGACATTAGCTGTGGGGCCCTGGGTCAAACATTTAACCTCTATGTGACTCAGTTTCTTCATCTATGAAATGAAGGGGTTGGTCTTGATGGCCTCTAAGATCCTTTCTAGTTCTAAATCAATGACGTTATAAGTAGTTAAATGACCTAATCACAAAGGTGGCAGCAGGACCTTTGACTCCCAAGCCAATGGGCCAAGCCAACTCTTAGGGGTTTGAGTGAGTGCCAAGATCAGAACTGTACATTCGAAAGGCATGATCTGGTGGCATTTACAGTACGGTTTGGAGAGGGGAGAGCCTGGAGCCACAGAGGCCTTTTGGTGGCTCTCTTCTGGAAAGCTGGTGAGAGATGGAAACATGGGCTTGGAGATCATCTCTGTGCCAGTGATCACTGAATCTGCCAGAAAGGAAGAGGCCATGAAGAGAGAGAAGTCTAGACAGAGATGAGGAGAGCTGTGGATTATCTTGGAATTCCCAGCACGGAGCACTGTGCCTGGCACATAGAAGGCCTTTAATAAATGAATGAATGCTATCACCTTGGGCATTGGGGATGGCACTGATCTCTTTTAGGAGGAAGATGGGCCTGTGAAAAAAGAGCTATAAAGCCAAGGATTCTGGGTCTCAAAACGCAGCATAAATGCCCTGAGCTCACAGACATGACCCAAAATGCACCAGCTCAGCTTTCCCTCCTTCCAGGCAGTAGGCTGAGCAGCAGATGAACAAGGTTAGTCTTTGTGTCCAAAGGGATGGTGTGTTCCTGGTCTTTAATTCCTTTATTAAAGTTTCACTGACTCATTCCCTTTTAGACACTACAGTCATCTCCCAAGAATTCTCCCCTAACACAGAGCTCTTTGCGAAACACTTTATCTAAGTTAACTTATTTGATCCTTACAACAACCCTGGGAGAGAAATGCTATTATTATCTGCCTTTTACAGATGAGGAAACCAAGTCTGTGAAAGATTAAGTGACTGGAGCAGAGTCACACAACCTGTAAGTGGATGATCATTAGATCTCTACTCTGGTAAGAGACAGCAGAAGAGGAAGAAGGAAGGAAGGAAGGAAGGAAGGAAGGAAGGAAGGAAGGAAGGAAGGAAGGAAGGAAGGAAGGAAGGAAGGAAGGAAGGAAGGAAGGAAGGAAGGAAGGGAGGGAGGGAGGGAGGGAGGGAGGGAGGGAGGAAGGGAAGAAGGAAGGGAGGAAGGAAGGGAGGAAGGAAGGAAGGGAAGAAGGAAGGAAGGAAGGAAGGGAGAAAGGAAGGAAGGTAGGAAGGAAGGAAGGAAGGAAGGAAGGAAGGAAGGAAGGAAGGAAGGAAGGAAGGGAAGAAGGAAGGAAGGAAGGAAGGAAGGAAGGAAGGAAGGAAGGAAGGAAGGAAGGAAGGAAGGAAGGAAGGAAGGAAGGAAAGAAGGAAGGAAGGAAGGAAGGAAGGGAGGGAGGGAGGGAGGGAGGGAGGGAGGGAGGGAGGGAGGAGGAAACAGAATGAAAATTGGAGAGATAAACCAAGGACTGATTCTTCAATACTGGAAGGATTCTCCAGAAGTTACCTCTGAATGGCAGGCTCCCCAATGCATTTAAAAAGATGACAAAGGGTGGCTAGGTGGCTTAGTGGATAGAGAGCCAGGCCTGGTTACAGGAGGTCCTGGGTTCAAGTTTTACTTCAGGCCCTTCCTACCTATGTTACATAGGCCTGTGATCCCCATTGCCTAGTCCTTACCACTCTTCTGCCTTGGAACTGATACACAGTATTGATTCTAAGACAAAAGGTAAAGATTTAAAAAAAAAAGATGATAAAATGTGCCTAATAGGTGCCTTTCCAGGAACATGCCTGTACCTTATTCCCAGCCCCCTGTTCCCTTCTACTCTGTTAGCCAGATGACCTCATGCCCAGCCTGGACCTCAACCTCTGAGAACATGAGTCACAGGACTGCAGAGCTGGAAGGAAGCTCAGAGGTCATCTTGCCTGACTGGGACCTGAGCAGAATTCCCTTCTCCAGCATGAATCAGGGCAGGCAGGGGAAGAAGTCAGGGCTGAGTTATGGTGACAGCAAATTCCTGGGATTAAACCAGGCAGGGATGGGCTGAGTGGTCTTAAGCAAATCACTTCCCCAATCTGAGACCTAGTTTCCTTGTCTTTAAAAATGTGGAGGAAAGACGTGTCAGGCTCAGATTGGGGTCAGTACTTTAGCGTTTCTCACTGGTGAATTCCAAGCCTGTTGGAGGCATCAACCCTGTTTGCAGAGGGAGAAACTGAGCCCTAAGTGACTTGAGTACATAGCATTAGAATCACAAGCCTTAGAGCCTGAAGGGCCCTTGGAGATCTTCTGGTGACTCAGGAGTCCTTAACTTTGGAAACCCTGCTCAAAATCAGCTGGGCTGCCTATAGTCATTCCTTAGGAAGAACTCAATTTCAGTGAGTACAAATAAAGACGCCATTTCTTTTCTCCATCCAATTCAAACTTTGTGAAATCTCTCCACAACCCATGGGCCCTGGCTAATTTAGTCCAATTCCTCTACTTTACAGAAATAGTTTGGCAGAAAGAAGAACTGGTTCCCCTACCTCTAGGAATTGATAGGGCTAGAGCTTTAAAGTAAACATATCCAATAAGTAGGCATCTAGGCTGTGCCCCAAATCTTTCAGTGATGGGCAAACTCCCTCCCTTCCTTCCAAAGCAGCCCATTCCACGAGGGGACAATCCTGAATTGGCCTCTTTGCAAATCAGTCAACCAAGTGTTTCAACACCTGTTATGTGCCAGACACTGAGGATACAAATACAACCCATTCCTAAGGAGCAATCCCTGTTCTTTTTGTTTTATTTTTTATTTTTAAGAAGCAAACCATTTATTTACATAGATAAACTTGTAGGAAAACAATACTCAATAAAAAAAATAACTTTTCCTCCTTTTCTAAAACTGCAGGAACCTGGAATTTTTTTCCTCTGAATTAAAAAAAAAGTGACTATTTTAAGACCCAGCTCTTTGGTTTCACTATGTTTATTTATTACAAAAGTAGCAATCCCTGTTCTAATGGGCAATTAACACATGTACAGAAGACTCTAAAGAATAGAGGGGGCAGTGAGGTGGCTCAGTGGATTGAGAGTCAGGTTTAGAGATGGGGGTTTTAGGTTCAAATCTTAATTCAGACATACTTCCTGAAGCTGGGTGACCCTGGGAAAGTCACTTAACCCCCATTTCCTAGTCCACAGCTCTCTTTTGCCTTGGAACCAAGGTCTGATTCCAAGACAGAAGGTTAATTTTAAAAGAGAAGAAATAGAAATGAATACAAAGTGGTTGCTATAAGGTACTTTGGAGGGAGGGCATCAGCAAAGATTTCTTACAGGTTGTGGTCCTTCCTTGATCTGGGTCTTGAAGAAAGAGACAGATTCTATAAGAGAGGCATAAGGAAGGAGTGCATTCTAGGCATGAAGACCAGAGAAGAAATGATGTGTGTGAGGAACAGACACTGCATCAAAGAGTGGAGGAGGGAGAATAATGTCCAATGAGGCTGGGAAAATGGGCTGGAGCCAGGTCAGGAAGGTATTTAAACCTAAACAAAGGGGTGTTTTTTTGTTTTTTTTTTGTTTTTATTCTGGAGGTGAATAACAACTTGTTAGTTGATTAACTTTGGCAATTATACATAGGATGAGTTAGAGCAGGTGGAGGCTGGGTTGGGGTACCTAGTAGGCTTGTTACAGGAATCTAGGCAAGAATTGATGAGGACCCGAACTAAGGTAGTGGCTGCCTAGGCTTCATAGAGGTAGGGGAACGAGGTTGGGTGTGAGAGATATTAAAAAGGTAAAAATGGCAACATTTCAACCTCTGATTGGATGAAAATGAGAAACAGAGGACAAGGCTGAGGTTAATGACAAATCTGAGAGAATGAAAGGATGATGGTGGTCCTTTGACAGAAATAGGGAAATTAGGAAAAAGGGAAAGTTTGGGGGGGAAGAGAATAAATTCAGTTTTAAATGAATGAGTTTAAGATGTCTACGAGGCATCTGGGTGGAAGCATGTAATAGATATGGGATGAGAAAGCCTGGACCTGGATATATAAATTTGGGAGTTATCTGTAAGGAGGTCATAATGGAACCCATTAAGGTTGATGAGTTTATGAAGAGAAAAAGAGAACACGGAGAGAAAAGATTGACCAGGATAGAGTCCTAGGAAGGGAGCCATAGTTAGGGGATGTGTTAAAGATGGTGAACCAGCCATAGAGATTGAGAAGGCAGAATAATTGGGAGAGAGGAGAGTCATAAAATCCTAGAAAGAAGAGAAAATCCAGGAGAAGAGCGTGGTCAAAGGCTGCTGGATTTGACAAGTAAGAGAGGACTGGTCATTTCCGAGAGTACTTTCATTTGACCAGATGGTAACTAATATCCATAGATCCCAGTTTTGGCATCAAAGGCCAAGAACAAATCCAGTTTCATGATAAGTAGCACAACCTCCCTCAGCCTTTTCTTTTCTCGGCTCCACACCTCTTCGATCATTCTTTTAGTTGGTCCTCTGCCTCGGGAAGTAGGCAGGTTTAAGGCCCCATTTTCTCCTGGATGCCATGCAGCTTCCTAATGACCTGCCTAAACTGTCCTGCCTAGAACTAAACATCATATTCAAGAATTGATCTGGCCAGCTTTAGTAGAGGATAAAGGGGCCTCCTGATTTTTCTAAGTTGTGCCTCCATTGTGGGCTTGTGAAGATGGGATTGGCTCTCCTCTTGCCTATTTTTAAATTTAATCAACCAAAGCTAGAATACTCCTCCTTGACACTAGGTGGGGGAATTTGAAAGTCACTTAGAGCTCTACTCTCAACTCTATCAGTCAGAAATTTGTGAATCTTTTGATAAGAGTTTACACCCTCATAGGATGAGGTGGAACCTACAAACACTGCCTGCAAATTTAAAGATGGCAACCGGTCCCTGTAAAGTGGAGAAAGTGACAGGAAGTGATATAAAAAGAGCACTATAATGAAAATGACCAAATAAAATAATGTTTAAAAATTAAAAAAAAAAAAAGAGCACTATAAAAGGTGATGAACTTATTGTGCAAGAGACCTTTGTCCTGAATTTTTGGGTTGAAGGAGCTTGGACTGGGACTGCTACTTTTGGACTGCTTCTGGTAAGACTGCTCCTGGATCTTCTACCTTTGGATCTTCTCCTGGTGAGTGAAAAGCTGGCCTTCCTTTCCTGGCTTCTGGAGAGATTAACTCTGGAGAAGTCCCCCCTTCTTGGAGGAGGCCACAAGGGTTGAACTCTTGCTTAATTCAACACCAAGTCCTCCTGCTGAGGGGTTAATGAACCCCATGTGGGTTGAGCCAAGACTGGAGCAACATTTAGTGATAAGCTAGACTTCTCACTCTACCCTTTTTTACATTTCTCTACTATTACTCTTTCCACCTTCTTGTAAATAAAACTAAAAGTCATTTTGGTTTGAGCTATAATATTTTTAAATTGGCTACCACAGTATTATCTTTAAATTCTCATATACTTAGTCCAACCACAAACATTTAATTCCCTTTGCAATGGAAACCACAGGAATACAGAGAATGGAGAATACTACGGGGTGGCCTAATCGGGAAAGACCTTTTGGAGGAGGCAGGCAGTTGAGTGGGCCTTGAAAGGAAGGTCCTGTGGCATACATAGTAGAGCTGATGAGTACCCTCACAGTCTTGTTCATACTCCTAATTCAAGGGCAGCTGGGTGGCTCAGTGGATTGAGAGCCAGGCCTGGAGAGAAGAGGTTCTGGGTTCAAATGTGACCTCAGATACTTTCTAGCTGGGTGATCTTGGGCAAATCACTTAACCCCTTTTACCTGGCCCTTACCACTCTTCTGCCTTAGAACCAATACACAGTACTGATTCTAAGACAGATAGTAAGGATTAGGGAGGAAAAAAGAGAAAAAATAATAATAGCTGGTTTATAAGCCATCAATAACCTTAATGCAGAGGAAATAGTAATAATAACAATTAATAATATCAGTCACTTCCTTACAAAAACTGTTATGGGGAGTGCATGGATGATCATTGCTCTTTTATAGATAAGGAAATTGAGAGCGAGGGAGTTTAAGGGACTTGTCTAAGGTCATTTAGCTAAGTAAATGGTGAATTCTAGATTCAAACTTAGATCTGTTGAATGAGTCTATTGTACTTTCCACAGTGGAAAGATGACTCTATATAGATAATCCCAAAAAAAGGCAGTGTGGTTCAGGAGGATGGGTCTGGAATCAGAACGCCCCAGTTCAAATCACGTCCTACCAATTTTCTCCTAGAGGCAATATGGAAAGACTCAAGCTTTCTGAGAATGGGACAGGTAGTCAGTTGTGTGAGAAATGGGCCTCAGTTTTCTCATCTGTAAAATAGGCAGATCCAACTGGCAAGTCTTAAAGGCTCCTTTCCAGCTGGTGTTTCTTTGTGTTCTCAGCCCTCTGTCCTTTGGACCTGAATCTTCTTTCTAACCCCATGAGCAGCAAGGTAAGAAAAGTCAGGGAAGTGAGCCAAATCACTTGATTATTTTCTACTTTATTACTCCAAATTAACGACCACAATAAAGCTCCAAAAAGTCCAATATTTACACAGGAAAAAAGTACAAAATTCCCCCCAAAGTTCTTCAGTATTTTTTTTCCGTTTTTTTAAATTACAAAGTAATAAAAAGATTTACTCTTTAGTTAAAAAAAAGAAAAAAAAGACAGAGAAAGAGGGGTAAATAAATTAGGAAAAACAGCCCAAAACAAAAGCAAAAACCAAACAAGAACAAAAAACTTATGTTAAATAGAAAGCATTAAAAATAAAAATCAAAGTCCCCACAGGCATCTCATTCTCTCATGGATCCCATAGGGGCTGTGGTGGCCCCAGCTCTGGGGTAACAGGGCAGCGGAAGGTCACAGAGGGAAGGTTGATGCCCCCAGTGGATGACTGGAAACCCAAGAGCCAATTTCTTCCCATTTGTCCATGGTAGTAATCGTTCCCAAGGATTTCTTTTCTCCAACAAGGATGGTGGGAGTGGGGGTGTTCCCCTCCGCTGCAGGACAGGATCCGAGGAGGGCTTGGGGCTTATCTCCTCCTTTCCTGGGCAGCCCAGGAGAGAGGCCTTCTGGGCATCAAAACTGGGATAGCCAAACTGAAGAGTGAAGGAGTTGGGGGGAGAAGGGGCCTGCTGTCCCACAGCATCCTGCAGGGACCCTCCCAGGCCCTTAACGCTCATCCTGGAGAATACACAAACCCAATAGACACACACAGACAGGCACGCTCTCGGACATACCCACAGCCACACCATCCATCACTGCCCCCCACCCCCACCCCCCTACCCCAGCTTCTGGGAAATCCTCTTGAGGCTCCAGGATCACAGCCGCCTTCCCTTCCCTGCCAGGCTCCAGGGGGCAGGGAGGGAAAGAGGGGGGGCCCAGGCCTCCAACTCAGCCCGGGCCAACCCCTGCATCAGTGCTAAGGAGAGAATGGCAAGGGGATGCCATGGAAGCATCCAGTGACTTGAGCCCGGTGGCCTCACGAGTGACCCTTGAAAGCTGGCATCTTCTGTGGCTTTGAGGCCTGTCGAACCAAGAAACCCAAGCCCCCATGGACAGAGTCAGGGCCTCAAGGGTGTCATGAGTTTACTTTCACAGAACAACATGAAATCCAGACAGCTTCTGTCCATCCACGCCTTCCTTTTCCTCTTCATCCAGAGGTTGGCTCCTTGAACACGGAGGAGGTTGGGATCAACATTGACACAGAGAACAGGAGTGTGTGGTGGGAAGGCAGAGGGGTTCTGACCCCTGGAGACTCCCAAGCCTGGGCTCACAGGAGGAGGAGAGAGCCCCACCACCACCACCACTGTGCAGGGGGATGGGGCAGGCATAAAGAGGGGCTTGGCAAGGCTCCAGGAGGGGTGAGTGGTGGCGTTCCCAAAAGGGCCCCTCAGTGGGGTCTAGAGGGCAGAAGGCAGACTGGGGAAGAAGGCAGACACCAGGGCCAGAGATCGGTGCAGTGGGAGCTTCGTGTCTCTTCTCCATTGGCAAAAAAGAAAAAAAAGGAAGAAGAAAGGAAAGAAAGAAAGAAAAATCCCAGACAGCAACAAAAATCTATTGTCTGCTTTGTGGGATTTTTTTTCCATTTTCTTTTTGTTCTTTTTTTAAGTGTTTTTAAATTTTTTTAAAAGAAAAATAGAGTGAAGACACTAGAAGGGGGACAAAGAAAGAGAAAGAATTAGGACTGACCTCTCTCCTGTATCCCAGTCACTCCCTACTTCCCTTTGCACATGTCCTATTCTACCCTGAGAAACCATATCTCCTTGAGGGTAGGGCACAGAACCCAAGAAAAGGTTCACATTAGGCTTCCAACACTTCCTAGCTGTGTGCCCCTAGGCAAGTCAGTGTACCCTGGCTCTACGCAGAGGAGGGGCTTAATATATCTTTACTGAATCAAATTTATCAGCAGGATCAGAAATCCTGCCCTTCTAAGAGCCAAAGTCCCCAAGGAAGGGAATAGGGTGGTCCATCTTTCCCCGAGCCTTCTCTTTATGTCCCTGGTACCCAGCCCAGAACAGGTGCTTACTACATGTTGGATGACTCTCTCTAGAGTTCATCTGCCTCCCTTTTCTCCCCCTCCATCTTCCAAAGGGAGGATGCCCAGATGGAGGCTGGGATACCCTACTGCTGCCCTTGGACAGATCCTAAAGCTGGGGAGATGGGCAGGGGTGAGGTCCAGGGGATTTGGTCACCCAACAAGAAGGTGACTTACCTAAGCAAACACTGGTCCGGTGGCGTCTTCCCCTCACTTCCCGAGGTGATCAAATGGCACGCTTGTCTAGAGGAGAAGAAGGGGATCCAGATTATACAGGATTATGGACAGAGCTAGAATGCATCTTGGAGGCTGTCTAGTTCAAACACCTTATTTTACATATGAGGAAATGGAGGCACCAGAGAGGAGGCAGAGTCCATTTGTAAAAGAGGAAACTGCAGCTCCCTTCAATGCAGAAGTCTCTGAGGCAGGATATGAACCCAGGTCTCCTCTGACTGTCCACCAGGACACACAGCCTCTCTAGCCTATAAGCTTAGGGAAGGCAGGGGCCATGTTTCCTGCCTTGGAGCTTCATCAAAGGACTTCATCAAAGCTTGGGGGCATAGTAAGTCCTGGCAGCCTCTAGCATTTCCTTGCTAGGTGATGATGGGAAATTTGCTACACCCTCTCTAAAGCTTCGGTTTCTTTATCTGAAAAATGAGGATAAAAGAAGCACTAATCTTGAAGGACTGATGTGAAGACTTGATGAGTCAAAGTATGGATGGCAGCTGTTGGGATTTTGGTGCACATAATGGGAGAATTAAAAGAATAAATCCATTTTAATTCAAAATCCTAAAGATAGCTGAGGGTGGGACAAAGGATGGAACCCAGTGGTCTGGACACCTGGCCCAGGGTTCTGTTCAGGTTGGCCAGCAGCTACAAACTTCCTTAAAAATGGCCTTGAGGTGGGCAGCTAGTGGAGTAAGAGCCAGGCCTGGGAATGGGAGGTCCTAGGTTCAAATCTGGCCTCAGATACTTCCTAGCTGGGTGACCCTGGGCAAGTCACTTAGCCCCCATGGCCTAGCCCTTACCACTCTTCTGCCTTCGTCCAATCTACAGGATTGATTCTCAGATGGAAGTTAAAGAAATGGCCTTGGGCTGGGGGGAAGAGTGGGTCAGAGATGTCTCTTCTCACCCCATTTCACACCTGAGGTCAGGCAGGAACTCTACACCTGGAATGAATGAATCTACTCCCTCCTTTCTTCCTTCTCTCTCTCAGGTAACAAATAACTTCATAAGCACCAAGCCCCACAGCCTTTTTAGCTCCCTCTTCATCCATCTGGGCCATTCTGCAGTACCTAACAGATGACAACTCTGTATTCCTTGACACTCTCTCTTCCCTAAAAGAGTCACCTTCTCTTGGTTCTCCTGCTACCTGCTTGACCTTCCTTTCCTTTCCTTTTTTTTTTAATTTTTAAATTTTTATTTAGAATATTTTTCCTTGGTTACAAGATTCATAATTCCCCCTCCCCCCACTCTCTCCTTCTCCCTCCCAAAGCTAACAAGCGGTTCCACTGGATTATACATGTATCATTGTTCAAAACCTATTTCCATGTTATTCATATTTGCAGTAGAGCAATCCTTTAACATTAACACCCTAATCACATCCCTACTGCACTACATGATCAAGCATATATGTTTCTAATGCATTTCTGCTCCCACAGTTCTTCCTCTGGATGTGGAGAGCATCTTTCTCCTAAATTCCTCTGAATTGTCCTGGCCCATTACATTTAATTGTACCACAGTATATCAGTCTCTGTGTACAATGTTTTCCTGGTTCTTTCACTCTGCATCACTTCCTGGAGGTTGTTCCAGTCTCCATGGAATTCCTCCAGTTTATTATTCCTTTGAGCACAATAGTATTCCATCACCAACAGATACCACAATTTGTTCAGCCATTCCCCAATTGAAGGGCATCCCCTCATTTTCCAATGTTTTGCCACCACAAAGAGTGCAGCTATGAATATTCTTGTACAAGTCTTTTTCCTTATTATCTTTTTGGGGTACAAACCCAGCAGCGGTGTGGCTAGATCAAAGGGCAGACAGTCTTTTATTGCCCTTTGGGCATAGTTCCAAATTTCCCTCCAGAATGGCTGGACCAATTTACAACATACAAGCAGTGTATCAGAGTCCCAATTTTTCTCCAACATTTATCACTTTCCTTTGCTGTCATATTGGACAATCTGCTAGGTGTGAGGTGGTACCTCAGAATTGTTTTAATTTGCATTTCTCTAATCAAGAGGGATTTAGAACACTTTTTCATGTGCTTATTGATAATTTTGATTTCATCATGTGAAAATGGCCTATTCATGTCCCTTGACCATTTGTCAATTGGGGAATGGCTTGATTTTTTGTAAATTTGACTTAGTTCCTTATATATTTTGGGAAATTAAACCTGTCAGAGAGTTTAGTTATAAAAATGTTCTCCCAGTTTGTTGCTTTCCTTCTAATTTTGGTTGCATTGATTTTGTTTGTATAAAACCTTTTAAATTTGATATAATCAAAGTCATTCATTTTACCTTTTGCAATGTTCTCTATCTCTTGCTTGGTCTTAAAATTCCTTCCTTTCCCACAGATCTGACAGGTATAGTAATATATGTTGACCATACCTTTTCTATCTCCTTTGGTGGATCATCCCCCAGGTCCTGCCTCCTAAGCTCAGGTTACCCCCAGAGCTCTCTTCCATTCCCTCTCTCTACTCTCTTTTATAGTGAGCTCATCAGCTCCCATGGGCTTAATTATCACCTTTACAAAGACAACTCCAAGCCCCAGACTCCCCTGAACTTCAGTCCTAGATCACCACCTGCCTGTTGGACATTTCAAATCAGATGTCCCTCAGTGACTCAGTGGATAGAGAGCCAGGTCTGCTGGCCTCAGACACTTCTTAGCTGGGTGACTAGCTGGGCAAGTCACTTCACCCCCATTGCCTAGCCCTTACTGCTTTTCTGTCTTGGAAATGATGCAAAGAATTAATTCTAAGAAGGAAGGTAAAGGTAAAAAAAAAAATCAGAGGTTGTAATGGCCAATGTAGGAATTAAAAAAATTTTTTTTCACTTGACTATGCATCTTTATTACAAGGTCTTGGTGTTTTGATTTGTTCCCCCCCCCCCCCCTGTGTTGGGGTCCCTGCAGGGGAGATGGAAGGCAGAGAAAATGGACTCTTCTTCATTGAAAAAAAATTAAATGAAAATAAACAAGCAAACCAATACCCAGACTCAACATGCCCAGAACTAAACTATCTTTCCCCTCAAATTCATTTTTCTTCCAAACTTTCCCATTTCCACTAAAGACACCATTGTCCTTCCAGTCACCCATGGAGGACAGAACCACAGAGGCATCTCCACTCCCAGCTTTCCCTCATCTCTCATCTATTTTTAAAATTTTGTTCGTTTTTCCTGTGTTAGCCTTTCTACTCGGGTGCTGGGCCTCACCCCTCAGCGTCAGCCAGCTGTGAAGTCTTGTCGCCAATCCCTTCTCTCCCCTCCCACAGCGACAACCTCAGTTCCGGCTCCATCCCCGTGGCCAGGACCACGGCTTGCTCCCTGCCCTCACCATCTCCAGGCTCATTCCAATCCGTCCTCCGGAGGACCGCCAACCTGTCTTCCCAAGCCTGATCCTGCCACTTCCCTTTCTCCAGAAGCCTCCGGGGCTCTAGGTCGAATAGCCTCTTCCTCCGGTCGGCTTTGCCATCTGGCCCCGACTTCCCTTTCCAGACTTGGTACAGCGCTTCCCGCACTCTGGCTTTCGTCAAAGCTCCTGTTCTTGCCCCTTGAAGCCCTTCCTGATCCCCCACATGCTGACGCCCCCCCCCCCACTCCGGAAGTGACTCGCTCTCTAAGACACAAGATCCCGGAAGGCAAGGAGGGTTTCATTTGGGTTTCTCTGCCTGCTGGGCGCCTCACTCTGCGTCTAAGCCTCCATAGCGGCTTGGTAAGTCCCTCCATGAACTCCTGAGTGAAGGCATGAAGCACGCATGCGCCAGCGCCAGCGGAAGCACTCACCTGTGATGCAGAAATCCGAGACACCTCTTGGCGTCCGGTGAGGTCGGAAGAGGAGACGTTGGCCGGGGCCCCGCGGTGTAACCTCATGCTCACCTTCCTCTCCCTGTCTACCCGTGAGATCGCTCTGGGAGAAGTATTGCCTAGAGGAATGGAGAAGAGGAGGACCTGGGTTCGAATCCCAACCCGGATCCTTAGCCGTGGTGTGACCCGAGGCAAAGGATTAAGCTTTTAGCCTCCAGACTTGTCCTGGGGGGTGGGGGGGGAGGGGTCCCTCCTAGCCATTCCCCAACCTCTTCCCAGCCCCTCAAACTCACCAGCTTGCTGGATGCGGGAGGCTGGGTTGGTAGCCACGGGTTCGGCCACGTTGCGGAGGCGGTTGGCAGTGGCACCAGCAGGGGGTCCCGGGGGGAGGGCCCGCGTAGCAGATCCTCGCAGCTGGCCCATTCTCTCCTCTCTCTCGTGCTCCCGCCGCTCTCGGTCCATATCCTCTGGGTTCCGGGCTGCACCCTGCTGGGACGGGGAGAGGGAATGACAAAATAGGGATGGGGAAGTTTGGCCTTGCGCCGAGGAAACAGCGCCATTAGCCCACAGAAGGGAATTCCCAGACATGGGGGGGAGGACAACCAGTTCCAGAAGACACCGTAGAGATCATTTTGTCCAATGCCCTCATTATGGAGAGAAGAAAATGGAGGCCCAGAGGAGAGGCAGTGACTTGCCCAAGATCACACCGGTTATGAGGCAAAAGAATCAAGATTCGAACCCAGGAACTTGCAGACAAGGCCAGAAGAGAGGAGGAACATGAGATGAAGGAGAGGGTTGAGAGGTCCAGAGTAAAAGGCAGAAGGGGGTGTTCTGTCAGCCCTCCACACTCCCCAGCCACCCCCTTTGTCTCCTGGGGACTCCAGGGGGTCTCCCTTTGTGCCCAGAGCCGGAGCCCTGGTGCTGGGGGCTAGAGCCCCTAGGAGACAGAGGAGATGCTGGGGGAAGGGGCCCTGCTCTTCAGCAGCATCCCTCCCGGTTTGGAAGGAAAGGTCCAGGGCAGAAAGAGAGAAGCCAGAGAGCTGAGCGCAGAGCCAGGTGGGGCAAGTTACCTAATTGGTCCCGGGGCGCAGCGCAGGGAAGGGCAGGGGGATGGCTGGAAGGGGGCCGCATCTGTAGAGGAGAGAGCTCAAGGCTGAGTTGGGGGCACACATTCACACCTTCAATCCCAGAGTGGCAGTGGGGGGTAGGGGGCAGCTGAGAGGAGCCCATCTGGGGGTTCCCAGGACAGAAGGGAGGGGTCCTGAAGGGACTTGCCCCTCTGTGGAAACTCAATTTCAATACACCTGAAGTATCACCGGTATTGGGGACTCCCAAATGAGGAAACTCCTTTTACCAGTGCAGGTGGTGGGCCCCTTTGAAAGTTGGCTGTGTCGATGAGAAAAGAAGTAACCAGCAGTGGGACTTGAATTCAGGTCCCAGCTCTCTCGCCACTATACCATGCTATGGCTGGTGTTTGGGGGTAAGGTGTTAAAATGACATGAGATGTCCTACTCAAATGGTAGTTATTCTATAGAAGCAGCAGCAAGGAGGGAAAGAACACCCCTTTCCCCTTTATCGATTCACGAGGACCCACCAACATTCCACTTTAGAACTACCAAAACGTCTTCCATTTTATCTGCCGGGCATTTCCATTTAAGCCAAAGAGATCCAAGGGAGAGCTTTGTGAAGTGGGCAAAACCCTCCAAGACTGCAGGAGTCCAGGCCTCCTCTAGGGTGGGAAATGAGGGGTGCTGCTGGGTTCCAGGGGAATCCCAGAGGCCCAGACTCAGAGTTGGAAGGGAGCTCATGAGCTAACTAATCCAACCTGGAGCTGAAGCGGACTATCCTGTTGGACTTCCCCAATGAGTGACTTCCAGCCCCCATCCTCAGATGAAGAGCTAGCTTCCTGGGGAGCCCAGGGGCTCAAGAAAGGCCTGCTAGTATCGATGATCACTGATTGGAGGGGTTGCTTGACCTACTTGCATGTAAGATCTGCTTTGGATCCTGCCCCTACCCCAGTCCCAAGCTTTGCAATTACCAGGCAGCAGATATGTGTGACTTGAATGGGTGGGAATGCATGGTCCACCCAGCCAGTCCCACTCATCAAAAGGAACCATCTTCTCTGATAAAGGCCTTATTTCTCAAGTATATATGTAGAGAACAGAGTCAAATTTATAAGAATACAAGTCATTCCCCAAAAGATAAATGGTCAAAGGATCTGAACAGTTTCCAGATGAAGAAAGCAAAGCTTTCTATAATCATATGGAAAAGTCCACGTTGATTGGAGAAATGGAAATGAAAACAATTAGGAGGTACCACTTCACACCAATTGGATTGGATAATATGAGCGTAAAGGAAAATGATAGATGTTGAAGGGAATGTGGGAAACTTGGGATGCTAATCCATTGTTGGGAGAGTTGTGAATGGATCCAACCATTCTGAAGAGCAATTTGGAACTATGGCCAAAGGGTTACAAAACTGTGCATGCCCTTGGAATCTGTAATACCACTACTAGGTATGCACCCCGAAGAGATCAAACAAAAAAGGGGGGAAAGACCTATTTGTACCAAATATGTACAGCAGCTCTTTTTGGGGTGGCAAAGAATTAGAAATGGAGGAGATGCCCACCAACTGGGAAATGACTAAAGTTGTGATGTATGATTGTAAGGAATACTATTGTGCTGTAAGAAATGATGAGCAGGAAAATTTCAGAAAAAGCTGGAAAGACTTCTATGAACTGATGAAAGGTGAGGTGATTAGGAGAATATTATACACAATAACAGCAATAAAGTATGATGATTAACTGTAAATGACTTGTTATTCTCAGCAAAATAGTGATCTAAGACAATCCCAAAGTACTCATGATGAGAAATGCTGTCTACCTCCAAAGAAAGAACTAACAGAGTCTGAATGCAGATCAAAACATACTATTTTCCACTTCATTATTTTTTTTTGATGTGGCTTTTTTTTGCTTTTGTTTTATCTGATTCTTAAAATGGAAATGTTTTATGTGATTGCACATGTATAACCTAGATCATATTGCTTACCATTTCAGAGGGTAAGGAAGGAAAAGGAGAGAATTTGGATTTCAAAGTTTTGGAAAATGTAGGTTAAAAATTATTATATAAAAATGGAAAAAATTAAATATTTAAAAAAGGAACCATCTTAGAAAACATCAGGCTTGGAAATACAAACTGGCCTTCTTGTAGCAACTCCCACATAATATTACATCATCATCTCTGAGTCTTGGCACCAACCATCCTCCATGCTTGGAAGGTCTTCCCATGCTTGGAAGGACTTGGAGAACCTTCCCTTCCTTCAATACTGAGCTCAAGCACCATCATTTCTATGAGATTTTTCCTGATCCCCTCCTAGATGCTGGTAGTGGTCCCTCGGTCCCAAACAACCTTGTATTAATTATTTATATTTATATATGTAACTGTTGTCTCCTCTGAGAGACTGGAAGCTCCTTGTGAGCAGAAACTTTTTTTCTTTATATTCTTTGTGCTTAGCATAGCCTTTAGCACACAGTGGGTGCTTAATAAATGTTTATTGCTTGATACCAGCAGGTCCTGAATTACTAGAGAAGGTATTGAGGGGATTCCAAGAATTGATGCAGGGAAGGGATGGAGGAAAGTCAGGGTGCTACCTGAATCCCCCATGTTCTCTCTGACTGATGGGAGCACTGGTGTGACAAGGAATCCCATGAAATATGGCATCCCTCTTCTGCTTGAGTTCAATTTGGATGAGTATTTCAGTCATTCCCTAAACCTCCTCCCTTTTCTCTACTCTCTTCCTAATAAAAAACCTTTTTCACATCTGTCCTACCAGGCTTCCAAAGGATCTCAAATAAGCAAATAAAGACCTCAGCCCTATTAGCAGTGTCTCAGATCCCCATCTCAGAGAGTTACTGATTTGGCAGCTACGTGGTACAGTGGATGGCACATTGGGCCTGGAGTCAGGAACTTCATGAGGTCAAATCCAGTCTCACACACATCCTAATTGTGGGACCCTGCGAAAGTCACCTAACCCTGTGTGCCTCTGTTTCCTCATCTGAAAATGAACTGGAGAAAGAAATGGCAAACGACTCCAGTATCTTTGCCAAGAAAACCCCAAATGGGGTCAGGAAGAGGCAAACATGACTAAAAAATGACTGGATAACAACATTGTTAGAGGTATAAATGGAAGTGACCAGTGTGAGAAGCCCTGGAAAAAATGTAGAAGCAATTTTAAAAATTATTCCCTAAAGGAGAAAGATTCAGACAATACTCACCTTCCTTCCCCATTCAGCCCTCACCCTTCTCACAAGCCCCTTCCAGAGACAACTTAGGAAAACTATGAGGATGGAGGTGCCCCAAACTAGGAGGGAGAATAGGATTTAGAATGAAAAGAGACCTAAAGATCCTATAGTATAAACCCCTCATTTTTCACGATGACACAGGTAAGAAATGGGTTAGCTAGACCTCCAGCCCAGGCCCTTGGATGCCAAATCTAGCTTGTATAAATAGTCACACCACTAATGGGGAGGAAGACTGGTAGGGCTGGCAAAGTGACATCTCATTGATTGCTTCAGAGAACCGTAGGCTCTCGGAGCAAAAAGGACCTCACAGGTGAGCCAGGAGTTCACTCTCCATTATTCCTCATGAGTGGGGGCCTGGTCTTTCCCCCTAGAAGGTCTTCAGAGTCCACACATTTGAATAGGGCAGGTCATCAAAAGTCAAAGGGGGCTTTTCCTGGGGGCTTACAGACTCCCAGCCACTTCTACACTTCAATCCCCTGGTCTATTCCCTAGACTAGATTCAGTCACTAGATTGACTGATGAATCACTAGATTCAGTGAACTATCTGGCCTCTTTTTCCAGGTTCAGGACAGAAAAGGAGGGAAAGAAGGAAGAAGAAAGGAAAGGGATGTCAAGAAATAGAAAGTGGAATCTTGAGAAACAAAGCCAGAGGGAAAGACCTGTAAAGGTCCAAGTGGTGGGCCAAGATCATGACACAGTAATTGGCATCATCATAATAACTGGTATTTATATAGCACTAAGATTTTCAAAGTGCTTTACAAATAGTATCTTATTTGATTCTCACAAGAACCCTGAGAGGGAGGTGCTATTATTATCCCTATTTTACAGATAAGAAAACTGAGGCAGAAGGTCAAGTGACTTGCCCAGGGCTGCCCAGCTAGTAAGTGTATGAGGCAAGATATGAACTCAAATTTTCCTGACTCCAAGCTCAGCGCTCTATGCACTATGGTCCAGTGGCTTACACGATCTTGGCCTTTTTCCTTCTGAGGCGCGACAAAGATGCATGCTAAGGCTGTACAGTATCTAGAACCAGGAAAGTAAGCGTCCTGCTCAACTCTACCTGCATCAGATCATAGTAGAACCCTTGAGCCCCATTTTTGTTAGGACACTGACAAACTGGACATGTTGGAAAAGGGCAAAGTGAACTGTGGAAGGAATGGAGTGATACCACGCACAGATGTCTCCACTCTCCATTGTCCCTCATGTATGAGTAGAGATGGATTCTGAGGAACTGGGGATGCTCAGTCTGGAGAAGTAAGACTTTGGTAATTGAGGTCTCAAGTATTTTTAGGAATGTCAAACAAAAAAGAGATTCACCCATTCTATTTGGCCCCAAAAAGCAGAACAAGAAATAGTAGTTGGAGGCTCCACTGACTTGACTTTCAGCTCAGGGTAAAACGTCCTAATGCTCAGAATTGCCCTAAAGTTGAATGAGCTTCCTCATAAGGTAGTGAGCTTTCTGTCACCGGAAGTCTTCAGGCAAAGGATGGATAACTACTCATCAGGGATGTTGCCAAGGAGCTCCCTGTAGATCCCTTCTAGCCCCAAATCAGCTTGTTTTCTGAAGATGTCCTCCTTACACAGGGAATCTTCCAAGTCACTATGGCTAACAGTGATAGGAGGTCAGGAACCTGTCCATTCAAGGCAGTCTAATCCAAAATAAAGTGGATCCTTGTAGAAAGCCCAGCCACTGGGCCACAGCCAAGAAAGTGCCCATACAATAGTGAGTGTAGATGATCCTACCAACCTTCCCAAGAAATGCCACCAACCTGAAGGTCTTGGGTCCGGAGTATCTGTTGAGTCATTGCCTCATCTTGTCTGATATCCAAGTGACATAGATGAGAAAGAGAGGATCCAGAACACCAGAAACCCAGCAGGGCTCTTCAGCCTTCTCCAAGATGGGCTTATCAGGAATCCCTCCCCTCCTTCTTTCTTTGAATGGATATCCTCAAGAGGTGGTGGATGGGCTCCTCCTCCTTGGAGGTCTTCAATCCATCAAACATGTTACAGTAGGGGGTTCCTTTCGGATATGCATTACACTAAATGGCTTCTGGTATCTCCTCCAACTCTTAAAATTCTATGATTCTTAAAGGTCCTGTCCCAGAAGTCATACCCTGTGGTTGACCAAGCAGAGTCACAGCAGCTTGAACCCTCTTGGAATGGCTGATGACTTGGTATGATGTCCACAATGGAATTTCTTATGGTCCCTGAAAGGCGATCACGTCTTGGGAATTGGTGACCAATTTGTAAATGACAAGGAAGAAAAAACAAAACACACACACACACACACACACACATACACACACACGCTCCAGGGCAAGGCCTCTGCATGGCTTCTATGCCTAGGCCCCTTGGGTTGAACTGCTGGAATTCAACACCCTCTCTTGAATCTCCAACTTCTGGCTTTGAAAGAACAAATGAGACAACCATTGTCGTAGCTATGGAGAAGGCCTGGAAAGTTTTTGTGTGGGAGGCGGCAACAGGAGTTTAGTGACCCGGTGGCAATGTTTCCCAAACCCTGGCTCCATCCTCTTCCCTGGCTCACCACGTGATGTCCCTTTCCTACCATGGATGACTTCAGTTGTCCCTCAATTGGAAAAAAAAATAGCCTCCTACAGAGAGAAATATCAGGCCATTCTGCAGGCCTCGAGGGCAAGGTAAGAAGTAGCCAAAATGAAACCACTGATTTTGGCAAGTGTCCATTGTATCAGTGAGCATCCAGCAGGTGCTGACTAAATGTGGAAATACATGGAGCAGATAAGAGGAGCTTGAGAACTGGGTATCCCTGGAGTGGACCAGCCAGGAGGGGGCAGGACACCTGCAATGCTCCTCGGCATTGGCGACATTAAGAGACAATCATGGCCAGATGAGTAAGGAAGAGGCCTTTTTAATGAGCTCGAGTTTGGGACAGAGATCACTGGTAGGCCATCAAGATGGCGGTCTAGTCCCATCTGGCATCCCCCTTCGGTAGAAGGAAATGCGTGTCATCCGCAGCTTCATCTCAGCTCTCTGGGCATAGGAGGTACCACCTCAGGATGCCCTCCTTGAGACTATCCAAGACAACTCGCCCGTACACCTCTGCTCTGTCACTGTTTGGGGCCTGGAGGACCTCAGGCCTCTGCCCCATTCCTGGCTCGCTCACTCGCTCGCTCGGTCCCAGGGTGGCCCTGGCCCAGGGGTTATCCAGATCCTGGTTTAGGAGTCATTCGTAGCTTTGTGCTCACGGTGTGTCCGTGAGGTCAGAACTGGGGCCCTGGGGTCCAGACCACAGGCCAGTGGCTAAGGTGGCCCATCTCCATCTCCTCAACCTCCTCCACCTGCTCCTCTGCATGGCACTGGGTGCCCAGGGGCGTTGGGCACCTGGAAGGGGACACAGAGCAAAGAGTGGGGGGAGCTCAGCCGCCTGGTCGCCGCCATAAGGCCGCTGAGAAATAATCAATAGAAGCCGAGGGCAGGCCAAGCCAGCGGGTCCTTACCAGTACAGGGGCTGGCCTGAGCGGCCTGGCTGTGAGCTGGCTTCTTTCTCGAAAGAACGAGACTGTCCTGGGGTAGCTCCCTTTCCCGGAAGAGATTCAGAAGAAACAAGACATGGGGATTTGGGAAGTTCTAAAGCAGTCCCGACCCTAGTTAAGACCCTAGAGGCCCCTTCCAGCGAAGGCAAGATGGCGGCCATGCCAGAACACAGACTCCCAAGGGATGGCGCTCGGCCTTCCCCCAGCCCCTGGGGGGAAGGAAAGGAGGGACGCTCTGGGCATCCTAGCTGTCAGCGAGGGAGGCTGGGGGCAAGAGGGCCACGCACAATGCAGCGTGGAGAGCAGCCACAGGGAAGAGGAGGGAGAGCAGCAGGGCCACGGCGAGGAAGGTGGTCAGGCAGCTGCCAAGGAACCCCCACCCCCCCCAGCGAGAAGCCTGGAGGAGGTCGAGGGAGAGAAGCCAGCTCTTCGGTCCCTGGGCCGCGGGATGAGCAGGAGACGGGACCTCGGCTCCGTCTCCAGCCTGGCCCTGCTGACAGAGACAGCAGTTACCCCAGTGGGGGCCACCTACCCTCTGGGCCCCTGCAGGTGCCGCGCCTCTCGCTGGGACAAGGGGGAGCAGGGCAGGGCCAGCCACGGCGAACCCAGCAGCAGACCTCCAGCCTGCCTCCCACCTCTCTCCGCTAGCCTCTAAGCGGGCGGCTCAGGAAGGGGGTGGGGGGTGACTCACGAATTTGAGCATGTTCCAGTCAAAAACATAGTCATAGGAGAAGCCCTGGCGATGGAAGAGGTTACGGAAGAGCTGACGTAGGTAGGAGTAGTCGGGCTTGTCGTCGAACCGGAGAGAGCGGCAGAAGTTGAGGTATGTGGAGAATTCAGCTGGGAGGAGGCCAGGGAAGAGAGAGGAGACAGAAAACAGGCAGAGTGACTCTCCCACCTAACAAGTCGGCCCCCCACCGAGCCCCCGATCCATCCCTCTTCTGGGACAGAGAAGGGCAAAAAAGGCATTTACTGGGACCGGCTAGGGGGCTCGGGAGATAAAGCCAGGAGGTCCTGGGTTCAAACTTTCCCTCAGACACTTCCTGGCTGTGGGACCCTGGGAAAGTCACTTAACCCCCATTGCCTAGCCTTTACTGTGCTTTTGCCTTGGAACCAATACACAGTATTGATTCTGAGACAGAAGGTAAGGGTTTAAACAATATATATTCAATTATATTGCATTGCATTGCATGATATTATATTGCACTATATCATATATTGTTATATAATGTTATTTTATTGCATTATGTTATATATGTTATTATTATATCATATCATATCATATCATATCATATCATATCTACCCAAATGACTTTTTCTAAAATGGGGCAGGGAAGCAGTCAGAATTAAGGGCATGGGGGAAGCGGTTCATTCCTTTTATCCGTCCTGGATTCTTGTTTGTATGTCATCACGGCTCTCATTAGACTGTAAGACCTTAGTGGGACACCCAAGTGGACACTTCCTGGCTAGGGGATCCTAGACAAGTCATTTAGCCCCATTTGCTGAGCCCTTAATACTCTTCTGCCTTGGAGCCAGTACACAGTATTGATTCTAAGATGGGAGGTGAGGGTTTTTTTTTTTATTAAAATAATTTTTTAAAAAAGATTATAAGCTCCTTGAGAGCAAGGACTGTCTCGAATCCTCAACACTTAGCATATAACGTTGTTGTTGTTCAGTCAATTAGTCAGGCTTTCTCTTTGTGACCCCATTTGGGGTTTTCTTGGCAGAGATGGTGGAGTGGTTTGCCATTTCCTTCTCCAGCTCATTTTACAGAGGAGGAAACTGAGGCAAACAGGGTTAAGTGAGTTGCTCAGAGTTATACGGCTAGTAAATGTCAGGCTAGATTTGTGCTCAGGTCCTCACAATGGGCACTTAATAAATATCTACTGACTCTTGATGGATTAGTAAAGCCAGATTTTGCCATGAGTTCCCTTCACATTTGGCCTTGATGAGAAAAAGCCTTATAAGAACTGTGAATTCTGATCACTGTCACATTTGACCAGAGTTCAGGCATACATACTCAAGGTAAAGTTCCCCAATTTGGCCTTCAAAATGTTTTATTCTTTTCTTTTCTGTTTGTTTATTATTTAAAATTGTTTTCAGTTCCAAACTCTCTCACACCCGCCAGTTCCTTCACTACTCACTGAGAAGGCAACTTACTGTATTTTTTAAAAATCAGAATTGTGAATTCACTAGCATAGGGCACTCCTGCAGAGGAAACAACCCCCTGCTCTGCCAGATAAATTCCCAAGGAAAAGCCTAAGTCAATGGCTCAAAGGATCATAGATTTGGAACTTAGAGACTTTAGATGGCCTTCTTGACTTGGGTGCTGAATACATTTTTATACATTCTTGTTATGTCTCCCATTTGAAAGATGAAACTTGCTACTCACCTCCCAAGAGAGGTGATGGACTCGAGGCATCAAATGATATCGACATTTTTGGACATGGCCAATGTAGGATTTTTTTTTGCTTGACTAGGCTTTTTTCCCTCCAGTACTGTTTTATTTTTTCATATTTGTTACAGGAGATTTGCCTTTCTTTTTCTTTTCTTTTCAAACTCTTACCTTTTGTCTTGGAATCAATACTATATATTGGCTCCAAGACAGAAGAATGGTAAGGGCTAGGCAATGGGGGTTAAGTGACTTGCCCAGGATCACCTAGCTAGGAAGTGTCTGAGGCCACATTTGAACCAAAGACATCCCATCTCTAGGCCTGGCTCTCAATCCACTGAGCCACCCAGCTGCCCCCCTTTTTTCTTTTTTCAATGAGGAAGAAGGTGGGAGGAAGAGAAAAAAGATTTTTGCTTATTGAAAAAATAAAAATAAAGTTTAAAAAACCATGTAAGGTCTTTATTAGTAGGAATTGTCTCATTTTATGTACTTGTATGTCCAGCTTCTATCATAGTGCCTGCCACAGAGTAGGAGCCTAATAAATGTGGATTGGCTAATTCTTCTTCATGAAAGGTCTCTGAAGTCACTAGAGCTGTCCTGCCACCCAGGGCTTCTCTTTTCTGGGTCCCTGAAAGAGCCAGGGACTGCTGGCCCATCTAAGCCACCCTGCTCAGTACCCAACCATGCCAACTACAAACTGGCCAGGTGCCAAGCAGGTAACCAGGACTGTCAGCACCTTGGACAGCACCTGCTGTGTATTTCTCTCTTCGTGGTGGCCACGTTAAGAATGGAAGCTTGGAGAGGTGCTGAGGGTGAAGCACTTTTAAAAATCTTTGTCCCCAGTGCCCAGCACAGTGCTTGGTAGGGGAATGATTGAATGAATTCTTGCTGACTGATTGCTTAATTCCAAGTTCTAAGGCTACTCACAGGGGTATCCTTTGCAAAGAACCTCGATGGGTGTGGACATCTTCTTCTCACTAATGCGTTCATACTTCTGCCTCTTGGTGGCTGCCTTGAGGCCCTGCCAGGGCAGGGAGCCCAGGTTGAAATACATGAGCACGTAACCCAAACTCTCCAGGTCATCGCGGCGGCTTTGCTCTGCAGGGGAAGAGAGGGAAGGAGACAGTCAGGCACCAGCTCGTCCAGCCAGGAGGAAGGAGGGAAGGAGGGAAGGCACCAGAGGCCCCAGGCGCCAGAAGCCAATGGGGCATCCGTTTAAAATCCATCACATGAAAGATGCTCTCCCCAGCCAAAGAAGGAACTGTTGGAGTCTGATTGCACACCAAAGCACCCATCTTCCACTTTATTTCCTTCCTGAGTTTTTTATTGTAGGGGTGATGTGTGTCTTCTGTCAGGGCATGAGCAAAATGGAAATATGTATTGCATGAAGACACTGGTATAACCTATATACTGCCTCAGGGAGCGGGGAGACAATCTGAATCCTAAAGTGTTAGAAAACAATCGTCAAAACGCATTTCTACAAGTAACTAAAAAATGTAAAAAATAAAAGACAACAAACTCCATCATCACAGAGAGGCAGTGTGGGCTAGACTTGGGTTTGAATTCCATCTGAGACACTGAGCCGAAGAGCCATGGGCAAAGGGCCAGGTCAATCTGGACATTCTCCATCCTCTTGTTTTTTTAAAATCCTCACCTTCTGTCTTAGAATCAATATGAAGTATCAATTCCAGAAGAGCAGTCAGGGCTAGGCAATGGGGATGAAGTCATATGGCTAGGGGGTGTCTAAAGTTGGATTTGAACCCAGAACCTCCCATCTCCAGGTCTGGCTCTCTATCCACTGAGCTACCTAGCTGCCCCCTCTCTGTCCCTCTTTACATGACTCTTGATATCCTACAATCTCAGGGGGAAGGGACTTTAGAGGTGATCCGTTCCAATCTCTCAGTCCATGCAGTAATCCCCTCTGCAGCCTCTCTGACTAGGTGGGAGTAAGGGAGAATGGCACAGGTCATCCTGCCTCTCCCTCCCAGCCAGGGACACTGCATTATGACTAACACCAATACCAGCACTGAAGAGTGTCTTTTAATCTATTATGGAATGAGCCCTTTATGGGTTTCAGTCCAGGTTGGGGAAGGGGTAATGTCATTCATTCCCATGACCATCATCTGACTTCAGGTCCTCATTTCCTCTTGCTTGGACTATGCAATAGCTATGTGATTACTTTCATCTTTGTCTTTCTGTCTGTCCTCTCTTTTTGTCTCTCTCCCTCTCTCTCACCCTCTTTCTTTCTTCCTCTCTCTCTTCCTCTCTCCCTCCCTCCCTCTCTTTCCCTCCCTTTCTCCCCAATCCTTAACTCTCTGTCTCTCTCCTTCTCTCTCTCCTCCTTTCTCTCTCCTCTACCCCCTATCTTCTCCCCCTTCTCTCTCTCTCCTCCTCTCTTCCTCTCTCTGTCTCTTTCTCCCTCCCTCCCTCTCTCTCTCCTCTCTACCCCTATCTTCTCCCCCTTCTCCCTCTCTCTCCCCCTCTCCCTCTTTTTCTGTCCCTCCCTCCCTCCTTCTCTCTCTCTTCTCTTTCCCTGCTCCTGTCCCTGTCCCCATCTCTCTCTTTCTCTCTCTCTGCATAGGTTCTTCCTTGCATTTCTTATGCATAGGTCCTTCCTCTCATTCCCTCACTCCCCAAATCCCCATCCACCTAATCTCACTGCCTAGGATAAAGTCCAAACTCCTTAACCTGGCATTCCAGGCCCCTTCCCCAGTCTGGTCCTCACCTATTCTTCTACCTCAGCCCATCCTGCCCTTTATGCGTGTCCTGTGATCCAGCCAGATTAGACCCCTCTACATTCTCTCTACATACCTTTTCCAACTCCCCCCACACTTTGTTCACATCATTTCTACGCTTGCCCCTTCCCTTGCTCTACATCTCTATCCACCCTTCAGGGCTTAATTCTGGGGCTCTCCCCTTTATGAAGCCTTCCCTGACCCCCATCTCCCTCACTACAAGTGGTTTCTCCTCTGAATATCCTCTCTTATGTCAAGCCTCAGGTTCTGTCTCATATTACAATTATTTGAGTATTTGTTCTATATCTCATCTAGGCTATCAGTTCTGTGAAGGGCAGAGATGCCTTTGTGGCTCCTCCAGAACCAAGTCCAGAGACACCAGAGGCCCTTCATGAATGGGCTTGGCTCTTCTAGGCTATTAAGGTTTATGTATTGTTTCTCTGTGGGGGGAAAGGTGTTAAAATGTTGTTAAATGAAAAGAAATAAAATGGAATTTTAAAACATTTTAGAATGAATGAGCAATTAGCCTTGTCTTTCCCAGAAACTCCAAACTCCATCTACCTACGTCTGGGAATGACAAATGTCAGGCCAATAAGAACCAAAGGATCTTAGACTGGGTCCATCAATTAATTAATTAGTTTTTTTGAACCCTCACCTTCCATTTTAGAATCAATACTGCGTATTGCTTCCAAGGCAGAAGAGTAGTAAGGGCTAGGCAGTGGGAGTTAAGTGACTCACCCAGGGTCACCCAGTGAGGAAAGGTCTGAGGCCAGATCTGAACCTGGGACCTCCCATCCCAAAGCCTGGCTCTCTATCCACTGAGCTACCCAGCTGCCCCCAATAAGCACTCTTCTGATTAGCTTTTAAGCCCCTCTATGATGTGATCCCAACCTATTTTCCAGCTAGGAAGTGTCTGAGGTCACATTTGAACCCAGGACCTTCCGACCCCAGGCCCAGCTCTCTATCCAGGCATTATGTCATATTCCAGGAACTTCTAGAAGTTCCATCGTAAGTGGCTTTAGGGGAAGCAGAGAGGATTTCCTAGATGAGACCGATGGAGGCCAGGCCGGGGCCAGAGAGGCTGCACTCTATCACACAATCAAAAACCAGGGCTGGCCTTGTCCCACCCGCCCATCACAGCGTGCCTCTCCTCAGTGCTCGCCAGGGACGGCACCCCTGAGGGGACCCCAAAGAGCGCCCCTACCTGGCTAACTAAACAGCCTCAGGCCCTCCGAAGGAAGAGGCAGGCTAGGAAGCTTCCCCCCAACCTAGCCCAAGACAAGCCCTCGCAGCAGCTGCAAGGCTGGTACCCGTCGCCCGCAGACACCTACCTAGTCATCCCTGGTATCAAATGGGGCTGCCTCATCTTCTTTAATGAAACGAATAAAAATAGTATCGTTATATAAGATCACGGTCGTGCTCATGGGTAATTGCTCTGTAGGATCCTTGAGGGCACAGCACATGGGAGGTGCTCAATCAATGATTTCTTTTCAGGGGCAGTCGGGCAGCGGGGCAGCTCAGGGGATGGAGAGCCAGGCCCAGAGATGGGAGGCCCTGCGTTCAAGTCTGGCCTCAGACACTTCCCACTGTGTGACCCTGGGCAAGTCACTTCACCCTCATTGCTTAGGCCTTGTCCTTCCATCTTAGAGCTGTGACTAAGACACAGAATAAAGATTTTTTTTTTTAAATGACTCGATGGCCTTTGAGGGCCCTTCCAGCTTTAGAACTAGACTCCTACAATGTGTGACACTAAGCAAATGCCTTCCCTTCCTTGACCCCAGAAGTCTTATCTGTAAAACAAAGAGGCTGGACGGTTCTTATCTAGGCTCCAATGACTAGGCATCCCCAGGCTCAGGGATAAATTTTTCAGGCTCAGCAAGTCGCAAAGTGACAGAAGAGCCCTGAGCTGTGTCAGGGGAGGGAAAACCGACACAGGCAAAGTTACACACGCTTATGGACTTACATTAAGTATTAAAAAAAAGGTTTAAACCCTTACCAACTGTTTTAGAATCAATACTAAGTACTGGTTCCGAGGCAGAAGAGTGGGAAGGGCTAGGCCAGGGGGGTTAAGTGACTCGCCCAGGATTATACATTTAGGAGGGAAGTACCTCAAATCAATAAGGATTATGTTAATGACAACTTGCTAGAAGATGGAGTTGGCTCAGTGGATTGTAAACCAGGCTTAGAAATAGGAGGTCCTGGGTTCAAATTTGGCCTCATGCACTTCCTAGCTGTGTGACCCTGGGCAAGTCACTTATCTCTCACTGCCTAGCTCTTGCTGTTCTTCTGCCTTGGAACCAATACACAGTATTGATTCTAAGTTGGAAGGTTTTTTTTTTAAAGGTTTAAAGAGTTTTTAAAAAATTAATATTCTTCATAATTGTGCTCTTTGTGGTAGCAAAAAATTGGAAAATGAGGGGATGCCCTTCAATTGGGGAATGGCTGAACAAATTGTGGTATCTGTTGGTGACGGAATACTACTGTGCTCAAAGGAATAATAAAGTGGAGGAATCCCAGGTGAACTGGAATGACCTCCAGGAAGTGATGCAGAATGAAAGGAGCGGACCCAAGAGATCACTGTACACAGAAAATGAAACATTGTGGAACAATCCAATGTAATTGCTACTAGTAGCAATGTAACAAGCCAGGACACTCCTAAAGGACTTATGGGAAAGAATGTTATCCACCTTGAGAGAAAGAACTATGGGAGTAGAAATGCAAAAGAAAAACATATGACATCACTTGTCACATGTATTTATGGGCACATGATTTGGGGTTTTGGCTTCAAAAGATCACTCTATAACAAAAATGAATAATATGGAAATAGGTATCAGTGATAACATTTGTATGACCCAGTGGAATGGTTTGTCAGCCCTGGGAGGAGGGAGAGAAAATGAATCATGAAACCATGTTAAAATATTTAAAAATTAAAAATAAATTAAAAAAAATATACAATTCTGCAGACTATTGCAAAAGTTGATAAAAGGACTCCTTTTGGTGACTAAGAATGCTGGGACATCCCCTTTAGGATCCTCAGATAACTCCAATAGCAGATAGGAAGATGAATAAGACACAGACGTCATACCTGCTACTGCTGTTGCTGTTAGTACTATTCATGGTACTCCTACAATGGGGGCTCAAGCCTATAGCCTTAACCTGGAAACCTCAAGGACTCAAGAGGACAATCATACTCACGATCAACCCAATTCTTGCTTCCCCCAGTTCAGGCCACTCACCGATGCCCAAGTGGGTGTTGATGGAAGCGTAGCGGGCTGTCCCAGTCAGGTTTTTGTTTTCCCGGTAGGGGATATGCTGGTGGGTGCGGGCGTCCCGGTATTTCTTGGCCAGGCCAAAGTCGATGATATATACCAGGTTTCCTTTCTTGCCCAGGCCCATGAGGAAGTTGTCTGGTTTCACGTCTCGGTGGATGAAGTTCTTAGAATGGATATACTCAATGCGGCTGATCTGAGAAAGGAGGGAGAGAGGGTGGAACTGAGTGCCCCAATTCCCAGGAGCTGGAGGAGAGAAAGCAAAATGGGCACCACCTGGTAGAAGACCAGGTCGGGGGAAGCTCTGCCAGCAGCACAGCTCTCGTCCTAGAATGTCTCCAATAATTCGACTGCTCCCCGAAAAGGCCCCACACTCTCCTGCCTCAGGAGCCTTGCTCATGCGGTACTCCGTGCCTGGAATGCCTTCTTTGTCAGTGGACTTCCTACCCATCCAACCTGTCCCTTCCAAATGCCAGTTCCTCCAGGAAGCTCTCTTCATTCCCTTCTCTTCTCCAACCTCAGAGTCAAAAATGAAATAGATCCTACCCTCAAGGAGCTTACATTTTATTGGAGGAGACAGCAATACACACACATAAGGAAATGCCAAAAAAAATCATATATATACATATGTATATTTTATATATGTATGTGTGTGTGTGTGTGTGTGTGTGTGTTCTATAAGTCAGTGCAGTTAAAGCTATTAAAGCTTCAGATGGCTCTAAGGACACCCAGTAAACACTCCAGGTCCAGCATGCTGTGCGCTATGGTGCCTCCTAGTGGCCTCTTTAAGGTCCTCAAAGTGATTTACACCCATTCTCTGTACCTCCCAACCATCCAGTGGAGGAAGCAGGTCTAGTGGTGTTTCTCTTTTCTTATTCTTTTTTCTCTGGGGGTGGATAGCATTTTTTAATTTTGTTATTTTTATTTTGAAAATATTTATTCTTTTTCTTTTTAAAAAATCTATTTATCTATTTTTCCCTCTTTTTCTTTTTTTTTAATTAATTTTTTTTTGGTGGTGTTTCTGTCGCCATTTTTAAACTAAGAAAACTAAGGAAGCCAACTGCCTAAGATGGTACAATTAGAAAGTAGCAGCTGGGTTCTGTAGTTTGTTCCATAACCCTCCCTCGCTGCAAGAAGCCTGGAGCAGGGGTCAGGAACCAAGGCTCTCTTCTCTCAGCTCTGTGGATAGTGGCTTAGTCATTTCCCCCTCAGAGGCTTCAGGTGGGTCCATTTGCACACTCTCTCCACTCCTTCACTTTAATCTAGCTTTACCCCAAAGACAGCCTGTTTCCAGTCATCCTCACCCCTGGAGGCTACTCTTTCTCCTAAACGGCCTCCCTACAAATACTCCAGAACATATGCCTTCCAGCATCACTCAACAAACTTTCTTCTTTCAAAAGCATGAGATCATAGGATCATGGATTGAGAGCTGAGAGGGTCCTCAGAGGCCATCTGGTCCAACCTCCTCCTTTTACAGAGGAGGAAACTGAGGCCACTCAGGTTAAAAGATTAAGAGAGTTGCCCAAAGTTACACATGTAGGAAATCCAGGGATTATAGCTCTAGAGCTGGGGTGGTGGAGCCATGGCTCTAAAGTTGGGGTGATGGGGCCACCACTGTAGAGCTGGGGTCCAAGTTCTAGAACTGGAGCCATGGGTTTGTAGGGTCATAATTCTTGTGCTGCAGTCATGGGGTTCATAGCTCTAGAGCTGGGGGTGTGGGGTCATGACTCTAGAGATGGGATCATGAATCTAGAGGGTCATGGTTCTGGAGCTGGGGACTATGGCATAATAGCTCTAGAGGTGTGATCAGGGTCCCACACCTGCTACATGCTCTTTTTAAGAGCATCTTTAGAACTTTTTTTTTAATGACTGAATTTTGATTGATTGAACAGCCTTAGTTTATTTGATAGTTTGTTCAGTACAAAAGCAAACCACTTTAAAAAAGAATACATAGAGAAGGGTAGGAGTGGATGGTTCCTTCCATTCCAGCTCTGGATCTTTTGATTATTCCTATTTAGGTTCTGACACCAAGCCATGAGCCAAGATGTCATCTGGCCCAGCCGTTTCATTTTAGAGATGAGAAAACTATAGACATTTTAAATAACATGTCCAATTAATACACTGCTGGTGGAGTTGTGAATTGATCCAACCATTCTGGAGGGCAATTTGGAACTATGCCCAAAGGGTGATAAAAGACTGTCTGCCCTTTGATCCAGCCATAGCACTGCTGGGTCTGTACCCCAAAGAGATAATGGACAAAAAGACTTGTACAAAAATATTCATAGCTGCGCTCTTTGTGGTGGTCAAAAATTGGAAAATGAGGGGATGCCCTTCTATTGGGGAATGGCTGAACAAATTGTGGTATATGTTGGTGATGGAATACTATTGTGCTAAAAGGAATTATTATTATTATTATAAGTGGAGGAATTTCATGGAGACTGGAACGACCTCCAGGAAGTGATGCAGAGTGAAAGGAGCAGAAGCAGGACAACATTGTGCACAGAGACTGATACACTGTGGCACAACCGAAAGTTATGGACTTCTCTACTAGCTGCAATGCAATGATCCAGGACAATTCTGAGGGACTTATGAGAAAGATGCTCTCTACATCCAGAGGAAGAACTGTGGGAGTAGAAACACAGAAGAAAAACAACTGCTTGATTACATGGGTCGAGGGGATATGGCTGAGGATGTAGATTCTAAATGATCATCCTAGTGCAAACATCAATAACATGGAAATAGGTTCTGATCAAGGACACAAGTAATACCCAATGAAATTGCATTTCAGCTACAGGAGGAGGCTGGGGGAAGGAGAGGGAAAGAACATGAATCTTATAATCATGGAAAAATATTCTAACTCAACTAATTAAATTTTCAAAATAAAATAAAATAAAATAAATTCAACATGTCCAAAAGGGAAATTGATGTCTTATTCCCCTGATACACTCTCCAGGGATGTGACTTGTTTCATTAAGGTCACACAGAGAGTATTAGAAGTGAGATTTGAATCCAGGTCCTATAAGATCAGCTTGGGACATCCTCTCCCCATAGTGGCTCTGGCTTCAGGTCATTCTCCCACTTCCTTCCAATGGCTTTGGTATCTAACTCATCTCCTTCACCTAATCCCTTCTATTATCTCTCAGGGATTTCACCACCAGTATTGACAAGCCCTCTGACATCCTGTCCTCAACATCCTCTGCCCCAACAACCTGTTTCATCATGCACAATCTAAGAATGCTGAATGCCTTTGGAAAGGACTGCAAAATAGGACTAACTTCATGCACTTCCTCACCTGGATTCTCACTTTATTTATTTATTTTTTAAAATTCAGTCATATTCCTCTTCCAACTCCTCTTTTCTAATCTGTATCTGTAAAGACAATTTCCTTACTAGGAATTTCCTGTCCCAGTAAGGAAATTGTCTTTACCAACACAGATTAGGACCTGTTTGGCAACTCAGTAATCTTGGAGAGCTTCCTGGAGTGCAGAGAGATTAAATAACTTGCCCAGGGTCATACAATCGGGCTGTTTCAGAAGGAAGACTTGAACATCGGGACTTCCTGCCTCTGAGGCCAAAGAAAAGAAGAAATGGGCAGGTCAGTTTTTTGAAAGTCATCACAAAAATATTTTTGTGAATATTTTGGAGATAGAATTTCAGATATTTTTATATAAATTGTGTATCTGAGAGGGATTCTGTATATCTGAATCCACGAACGCCAAGAGGCCTCTCATTCTACCTTGATCCTCTTTGTGTCTCACTCTTCACAGTGACTGCTCCAAGCTCAGGCTGCCAACACCACCCACACCCCAGCTCACTCCACTTTGGAGACTGAAACCATCCAATGAGTTTCCTTCTCTGCCCCTCCAATGGCATCCGTCTCCTCTTTCCTCCTGGATGCCAGACCCAAGAGACGGGATTCTCCTACTACTCACTCCTTCTCCTCCCTTTACTTCCCATCTTGTCTCCAGTTCTCTCCTGCCATTCCAGTCTCTCCCTTCCACTGGCTTTTTCTGTCTGCCTAGAAACGTGCTTCGGATCTTAGTAATCCTTAAAAAAAAAAAGATTTTCTTTGGTTTTTCTATGTCAGTCGGCTACCATTCTGCCTTCTTTCCTCTCCTTCACTGCCTAGCTTCTCAGAAAATTTGCAATCTGTTTCATCACCATGTATTCATTCCTTGCCATCTGACTTCCATCTTCCACTGATCTAGTGAAACTAATCTAGAGTTATGAATGGATTCATGAATGGAAGTGTGGCATGCTGGGAAACATACCACATCTGGATCAGGATCAGAGGCCCTGGGTTCAAGTACTGTCATTAATATGTGTCTGCTCAGTGGGCCTGGGCAAGTCACCCCAGGTCATTAGGTCCCCGTTCTTGGACTATAAAATGAGAGGGGTGGGCTAGATGGCCTCTGAGGTCACCCCTGTCTCACCTGATGAGGTGGCCCCTCTTTACCAGTGCCAAGTGATCCCATTCCATCCTGTCTCTTTCCACAGACTGTCCCCACCCTGTCATCCCCATTCCACCATTTATTTTCATTCTCTTCCTGTTCCTCTTGCCTACCAACATGCCCATGACTCCCCCCATCTTGAACAAAAATCCTCCCTTGGTCTTTCCATCCCCACTAACTTTCATCTCCTATCTCCTCTACCCTTTGGGGATAAACTCCTTGAAAAGACCCCCCCACACACACACACCCCAACTTTCTCTCCTCTCACAATCCGACTTCCAACCTTATCTTTCCACCTCAGCGACTCTCTCCAAAGTTACCATTTTCCTTAACCTTCCTGCAACCTTGGACCCTGGGGATCACCCTCTCCTCCTCCTTCCTACTCTCTTCTCTCTCCGTTTTTGGGGCACAGCCCTTCTTTCCTTGGTCTCCTCCAACCTATATGTCCCCTCCTCAGTCTCCTTTACTGGATCCTGATCCAGATCACATCCCTTAACCATCGGCACCTCACAGGGCTCAGTCCTGGGTCCTCTTCTCCCACTAGACTATTTCACTTGGTGATCTCACCAGCTCCCATGGATTTAATTACTATCCTCTGGCTGAGAATTCTCATCCCAACCTCTCTACAGTCCTCCAATCTCGCATCCCCAGCCACCTTTCAGACATCTCAAATTGGACATCCAGGTAGACATTTTTTTTTTTCCTTAAATGCATACCTTTTGGAAGAAGCTGGGTTGCTCAGTGGATTGAGAGTCAAGCTTAGAGACAGGAGGTCCTGGGTTCCAGTCTGGTCTCAGATACTTCCTAGCTGGGTGACCCTGGGCAAGTCACTTGACCCCCATGGCCTAGCCCTTATCACTCTTCTGCCTTGGAATTGATACCCAGTGTTGATTCTAGGACAAAAGGTAAGGGTTTTAATCCTTACCTTCTGCCTTATCAATACCCAGTGTTGATTCTAGGACAAAAGGTAAGGGTTTTAATCCTTATCTTCTGCCTTATCAATACTGTGTATCAGTTCCAAGGCAGAAGAGTGATAAGGGCTAGGCTGTGGGGGTCAAGTGACTTGCCCAGGGTCACCCAGCTAGGAAGTGCCTGAAGCCAGATTTGAACCTACGACCTCCTGTTTCCAGGTCTAATTCTCTATGCACCATGTCGCCTACTTGCCCATCCAGATCCAAAATGGATTCCATTACCTTTCCCCCTAAATCCTCCCTGCTCCTACTGTCTCTGTTACTACTGTTAATACTCTCCTCCCAGGCTATCGGGTTCCTCACCTAAGAGCCCTCCTGGATTCCTCGCTATCACTTGCCCCTCTATCCAATTTGTTGCCAGTCTGTGGAGCTCAGCTTTGGAACCTCCCTCCTCTCCCACATTGCCCCCGTGCTGGTGCAGGCCCTCATCGCCTCCCCACTGGCCCGTGGTAACATCCGCTGGGTCTGTCTGCCTCAATCTCTCTCCATCCAGCCACCCAAGCCACTTTCCTAAGGCCCATGCCTGATCATGTCGCCCCCTCACTCAACAAACTCCAGCGGCTCCCTGCCGCTTCTAGGATCTAGTACAAATCCTCTCTAGGCATTCAAAACCCTTCAGAGCCAATCCCTGCCCTCCTTTTCCGTCCTTCTTATCCCTTTCTCCCCCAAACATTCATTCTCTTTGATCCAGAGACGCCGGCCTCCCCGCTGTTCCAGGAGCGAGACCCTCCATCTCCTGGCTCTGGGCATTCCCTCTGACGGTCCTACTGCCCTCCCTGACTTCCTGGAGGTCCCAACCCAAACCCGGCCTTCTACAAGAAGCCTTTCCCAGCCCCTCTGAATTATTTCAGTACCTCCCCTCTCTTGATGACTTCCTGTTTATCCGATATATAGCTTGTTTGAGGATATACATGTGTACATGCACACATACATATACATGCAGAACATACATATTTGAAAACATACATATGAAATGTACACACATGCGTACATATAACTATGAAAACACATATCCGAAAATATACACATGAAACATATACATACACGTATATGGAAAACACACAGTTGAATTCATATACAATACAAATGCATACACATACATGTGAAAATATACGTATTTGAAAACCTGTGTGTGCATGTACAAGATGTGCAGACATACATACCATTTATACATGTCAACATTATGTGTCTCTATGTAGGCAAACATAGATGTACGTGCATGTCACACACATATCTGTCGTCTCTTTCGTTAGACTGAGCTCCTTGAGGGGAGGGACTGTCTTTTGCACCTCCAGGACTTAGCCCAGTGCCTGGCACATAGCAGAGATATTGATTGCTTGATTGATTTTCCTGAGCCCTTGCAGGGCGAAGCCTGAACCTTCCTTCTCTGTTGCCTGCAGTGAGTGACTCTTGCTCCTTCACTTGGCCCCTTGATCTGGGTGGTCTCCCCAGGGTCTCTGGCTCTCTCCTCTCCTCTTCCTCCTTGCTATGGCCTTGAAGACAGTTCCCAAATCTGTACGTGCCCCTAGCCCGGCTCTGCCTTCTCGGCCTCACTGCATGCCAGTCACGAAAGGGGCAAAAGTCAAAGAGAAGGGGGCCTGGGCGGAAGCAGAGAGACCCAAACTCACCATCTGGTCGGCCAAGAGAAGGACGGTCTTGAGGCTAAACTTGCGGGAGCAGAAATTGAACAGATCTTCCAGGCTGGGGCCCAGCAGCTCCATCACCATGACATTGTAGTCCCCCTCTGCTCCGCACCACTTGATGGAGGGGATCCCCACTGCGAGGGGCAGAGGGAAGAAGGCGTCACTCTGAGGCTACTGACGGCGAGAGTCCCCGCTCTCCCCTGCCGCCCACCTGGAGCCCCAGACCCCAAGGGAAGGAATCGGCACCATTGCCCTTCTCGAGGACGTGGCCCTCCCTTCCCCAGAACCACAAGGAGCAGGCATCAGGGTGCTCGGCAGAACCAGGCGCCAGGGTGGGCCCTGCTCACCTCCTCCTTGCATCATCTTGTAGAACTTGCTCTCGATGTGCAGCTGGGGGTGCTTCGTCTTCACACATTCCAACTTAATGGCCACCTCCTCCCCAGAAGCGATGTTGGCACCTGAAGAGGAAGCAAAGTGGGACGAGGTCAGAAGAGGATGGTGGGGCCATAGCTTTGGAACAGAACTGGGAGAGGCCTTAGAACAGGGGATGGCAGAGCTGGGAAGGGCCTGAGGACACAGAATGTCAGAGCTAGAAGGAAACTTGCAACAGGGGATGTCAGAACCAAGAAGGGCCATAGAGCAGAGAATGTCAGAGGGGGAGGGGCCTCAGAGCAGAGAATGTCAGAGTGGGAGGGGCCTTAGGACAGAGAGTGTCAGAGGGGGAGAGGCCTTAGAACTGAGAATGTCAGAGGGGGAGGGGCCTCGGAATAGAGAATGACAGCAAGGGAGGGGCCTTAGAACTGAGAATGTCAGAGTGGGAGGGGCCTCAGAGCAGAGAATGTCAGAGTGGGAGGGGCCTTAGGACAGAGAGTGTCAGAGGGGGAGAGGCCTTAGAACTGAGAATGTCAGAGGGGGAGGGGCCTCGGAATAGAGAATGACAGCAAGGGAGGGGCCTTAGAACTGAGAATGTCAGAGTGGGAGGGGCCTCAGAGCAGAGAATGTCAGAGTGGGAGGGGCCTTAGGACAGAGAGTGTCAGAGGGGGAGAGGCCTTAGAACTGAGAATGTCAGAGGGGGAGGGGCCTCGGAATAGAGAATGACAGCAAGGGAGGGGCCTTAGAACTGAGAATGTCAGAGGGGGAGGGGCCTCAGAGCAGAGAATGTCAGAGTGGGAGGGGCCTTAGAACTGAGAATGTCAGAGAGGGAGGGGCCTCAGAGCAGAGAATGCCTGAGGGGGAGGGGCCTTAGAACAGGGAGTGTCAGAATGGGAGGGGCCTTAGAACAGGGAGTGTCAGAGGGGGAGGGGCCCTAGAACAGAGAATGTCAGAGTATAGAATGTTTGAGCTGGAAAGGGATTTTAGAGATCATCCAGCTCAAACCTATTATTTTTCCAGAGGGAAAGAGACTTGTTGGTGAGCATGCCTAGATTGCTCTAAGGTTTGGGAAATGCTTTGCAAATATTACCTCATTTGATCTTTGAAATAACCTTGGGAGGTTCAGTATCTTGCCCAGGGTCATGCAGCTAGTCAGTGTCTGAGGATGGATTTGAACTCGGGTTTTCCTGACTTCAGGCCTAATGCTCTGTGCACTGTGACAATTCCTAATTGTCTGAATAGAGCCAGGATTGAAACTCAGATCCTCTGACTTCAAAATCTGGGTTTGTACCCCAAAGAGATAAGGAAAAAGACATGTACAAGAATATTCATAGCTGCGCTCTTTGTGGTGGCCAAAAACTGGAAAACAAGGGGATGCCCTTCAATTGGGGAATGGCTGAGCAAATTGTGGCATATGTTGGTGATGGAATACTATTGTGCTAAAAGGAATAATAAAGTGGAGGAATTCCATGGAGACTGGAACAACCTCCAGGAAGTGATGCAGAGCGAGAGGAGCAGAACCAGGAAAACATCGTACACAGAGACTGATACATTGTGGTACAATCGAAGGTGATGGACTTCTCCATTAGTGGCAATGCAATGTCCCTGAACAATCTGTAGGGATCTAAAAAACACTATCCACAAGCAGAGGACAAACGGTGGGAGTAAAAACAACAAGGAAAAGCAATTGCATGACTACAGGAGTTGAGGGGATATGATTGAGGAGAGACTCTAAATGAACACTCTAATGCAAATACCAACAACATGGAAATGGGTAGTGGAATCGTGCATCAGCTATGGGAGGGGTGGTGAGGGAGGGGGGGAGGAAAAGAAAATGATCTTTGTCTCCAGTGAATAATGTTTGGAAATGCTCAAATAAAAAATAAATTATTTTTAAAAAAAGGCAGGAAAAAAAAGGAAAAAAAATCTAGGGTGCTTCCCAGTACATTACTCTGTCAACTCTATTATCTTTCCCTCTCCAAACTAATTTCCACACCAATTGCCAGCTAGTGGCATCATAGTGCACAGAGCTCTCTGGGCCTGGAGTCAGAAGGGCCTGAGTTCAAATCCAGTCTCGGATACTTTAGCTGCAAAGCCATTATCTCTATATCTAATTGTAAGTACCATGAGTATCTAAACAATTGTACCTCCCCCCTATGCTGCACCACCAACATAGAATTATTTCGGGAAATCAAGGTAAAGGAAGTAATCGTAGGAGAGAGAAAAATAAGATGTGCCAGGTCAGGTAGCAGGATCTGGGGACATCCTTTGGATGGCCCATGGGAGTCACTCATGCCCACAGGATGGCAAAGAACTCGAGTAAGACCCCCAGCACACTGGCTGGATCTTCTGTGGCAAACTCATAGGATGGCATTGACAGGTGTCATTGTGTGTGATGGACAGGGGAGGATGAAGGAAATACCCACACAGATGAAGTCTCTGACCAATGGAGCATTTGAGCTCTTCTCCCCATCCCTAACCCAGTGAAGTGCTTCATCAATGTTTACAAGATGAATAGTGGGGGATGCTTAACTGGATCTAACTTTCCAGCTGTGTCCACCCAAGTTTTACGCCGTGTAAATGCCATCCCACACACCACTGTAATAACACAGAGGGGTGACCCCACACATGGGAGCCAAGGGAGCTGCTGCCTTTTCCTATCATTCAGCATTGCTCTCTTCTAGCATCTCTCCAGCTATATTTGTTCAAACCCACATATCATCCACTGTATCTACTCTCTGTCAATAGGTGGCTGATCTGTTTCCACCAAACTATACATCACTCTTTGTTCATTCATCCAATATTTATATACTTAATATTTCTATATTACTTATACAAATTTATATATTTATATTAAATATTTACTTTCCAAGCACCTTCCTAAATGTCCCAGAGGCAATACAATCATTTTTTTAACCCTTTCCCTCTGTCTTAGAATCGATACTAAGCATCAATTCTAAGACCAAAAGATGGTAAGGGCTAGGCAACTGGAGTTAAGTGACTTGCCCAGGGTTACACTGCTGGTGGGCAATACCATTTCAAGCTACCTGTAGTTGATTCCACAATAAGGAAGAGTGGAGGATGGTCTTCCCAAGTGGCTGGAACACTGGCCAAGGGTAGTGGCTCAAATCCCAGCTCTGTATGATCTTGGGCTAGTCACTTGCTTGGTTCCTTAGTTCCATCCTCTATAAAACGAGGAGGTTGGATTTAGGCTCTTAAGGTCTCTTCGAGTTCTTGTAGGATGACCCTTATCCAAAGGGCAGTACCAAGATTTAGCCTCCATCTCCTAGCTGTGAAGCAGCCTCAGCTCAGACATCAAGCATTTCCAAGCATTTATTTTTTTAAAAGGGGGGAAATGTAGGAGGCACAGCCTAAGCATAGCCTTATGCTGTAGAACAGCTGATGCTTATCCCATCCTGAAGCTACTCTTCAATTATTGCTCCTTACTATGAATGTGAAAAACCTGTGCAAGGATCTCTGGCCTGTTTTTCTCCCTCTATAAAAGCAGAGGTTGTTCTCAATAAACCACCTTGCTTGTCAGCAGCAAGCCTGGTCCTCCTGGGGGGCGGAGAATGGCTTTTCCTAACAGAGAAGAAATCCTTATGGTGGGATGTGGCACCCACGACTCCCTTCATCCCATCCCAGAGTCATCTCCCATCTGTACCCTACTCCCAAAGCCTCATCGGGGGCCATAGTGGCTACCACTCAATAGAGGCTCCAGCCCTGGGTCAGGGATTGGTGACCACAGAAGCCTCCTGGAGACCTCTAGCTGGGGGTTGGACCTCCAAGGCAGCTTTCAGCTCAAAGTGGACATTCTTTCTAATAGTAAGAGCCGATCTGATGTGGAATACGATGCTCTAGGAGGTGCCCCCCTCCCCAACAACCAGGTCTTCAAACAGAGACTTGTCTAGGTTGTTGTTGGAGGACATGCTCCTCCATTCAGGCAGGTGATGGCTTTGATGAGCCCAGAGGTCCTGTCTAACCCTGAAATTTTGCATCTCCTTGGAACCACTCCATAGGACCTCGCCTTTGAGCCCCAGGCTTTCTCCTACACATTTCTCAGCCTTTCTGCCCTCTAATTCCTGGCTTCTCCACCTTGGTCCAGGAACCAGCTCAATTCCCTGGGGTAAGAGATTGTCTACACCTGATCCCAGATTACCCATCTGCCTTCAGCCCTCCTTGCTTCCACCAACTCTTGGTCCTCAGTTCTGGCAACCACTGCTTTTCCCCTGTCTGTTTCCACACACTCCAGGGCACAAGAGCACTTAGGGTTTAGGACCACACACAGGTAAAACATAAAAAGCAAAAAAATGCTGTGGGGAAGCAGGAATACCTCTAGAAGAGAGAGAGGAGGCAATGTACCTCCTCTCCTTCACAGAGGTGAGAGGCTATGGGTGCAGAATATCACATACACTGGGAGCAGCTGGGCGACTCAGAGGATTTAGAAGTTGGCCTTGAAATGGGAAGTCCTGGGTTCAAATTTGGCTTCAGACACTTCCTAGCTGGGTGACTGAACCTCCATTGTCCATCCTTTACGACTCTTTGCCTTGGAACCAATACTCAGTATTGATTCTAAGGTGGAAAATAAGGATTAAAAAATATATATCCCATTCACTGTCAGGCCCAGTTGATGGGTCGGGTAGTTTTGTTAAACTGCTTCCCCTCTCCCCAACTATTTTTAAAACTTTTATCTATCAATCTAGTTATCCATCATCTTTTTGAAGCTGGTCTCCCTAGCCCACCCAGACTAAAAGGGGGCCCCTCCTGGGGCCATCCCATAACCAATCAGCACAGGGAAGAGGATAAACATTGGTATAGCGCCTACTATGTGCCACCTGGCATTAATGCTAAGCACTTTACAAATATTCTCTCATTTAATCCTCACAAACACCCTGGGAATAATTCTATTATTATCATCCCCATTTTACATTTGAGAAAACGGAGGCAAGCAGAGGTGAAATGGCTTGCCCAGGGTCCGCGGCCAGTTCTGAACTCGGGTCTTCCTGCCTCAGCTTCCTGTCCGAGCAGGGCTCGGCGCCCTCACCTCTGACATCTGGAGACCCTACTGGTGTGATTCCTTAGCCCACTGCAAGCTCAAGAGCTCCAGCAGTCTCACTCTCCCCTGCAAGCTGCGATTATAGGCTTTCAACATGCTCGCTTTTTATTCTTTGCCACAGTGGGTGGCTCTATGGAAAGGGGAGAGGAGAGGCCAATATTTGGAAAGGAGAGTAATGAAACAACTAAATAGAGTCATACTTTTTTTAAAGAGAGTATCTATTAAAGACATCTAACCCAGGCCAGACGGAGTGGGTGGTCCCCCCGGACCCCTTGGGCTCTCTGGCAGAGCCCCCACCCGACGTGTCCTCCACTCATCTGGTCCCCAAATGAAGATGGCTTTTCTGGTCCCAGACCACCCCCAGGCCGTTTGAGATTGGCTCATGGGAGGGCTCTGAATGGATCTTATTGGATGGCTCATGATCCCATGCCCGTCCCCAGCCTATCAGGGAGCTTCTGATCCTTAAATGGTCACTAGGTAACAGGGAGATGGAGAGAAGATCCCACCCGGGAGGATATTAACACAGGGGCAGCCTCTGCCCAGAGCAGAGATGAATCTAATCAGGCAGCCCATTTCTCCCCACGTCCCCCCGAGACCAGCCTTCTCCTCAGCCCTGCTGCCCAGTGGGCCCCCAGAAGGATGAAGGAGGGAACCCCCAGCCTCTTCTCTCCACCGAGCGGTCCACACAGCCCCTCCTCTATGGTCCCATTTATCTCCCCGCTGTCTGGAAAGACTGAGGCGCACAGACTATCTCCTGTAAACTTTGTGAGTGGGTCAACCCCAGTTCCAACAGCACCTTCTTCCTGGCCTCCGTTTTCCTAGCCAGCCATGGGCTGAACGGCCTGAGAAAAGGGTCGAACCACCCTCACCAGCCATCTCGGAAACCAAGAGAAGCTCCCCTCCAGGGAGGGCGCTTCTGTGCGGTTTTGTCTAGAAGGGAGAAGGCGCTGGAGAAGGACACGGCAGCCCACGCCGGGGTCTTTGCCAGGAAAACCCCAAGCGGGGTCCCAGAGTCAGACACGACAGAACGCCAGATACCCTCCGCTCTTCAGCCCCAGTCAGGAGGGGCCGTAAATAAAACGGACAATTCCTAAGCTGGAAGGGATACTGGCGGTCAGCACGTCCACCCCAGCCCAGGCAAGGGAGACTGAGGCAACGGCTAGAGGGCTGGCCTCGGAGTCAAGAAAGGAAGACTTCACTTCGAATCCTGCCTCCTCGAGCACGTATGCGCGCTGCCACCCTGGGCAGCTGTTCTGGGCCTCAGTGTCTTATTTTGCTCCTAGAATCTCAGCAGGTTTTCTAGCTGCCCTGACGAGGGGTTGGAGAGACTCGAAAACCATAAAAATAATAATAAATTTCTTCTTCTCCTGTCTGCTCCGTGGCCCCACCATCCTAGAACATCAGAGCTGAAAGGGACCTTAGATATCATCAGCTGCCCCGACCCCATAATAATGATAATGAGCAAGAATAATAGCCGACATTTGCATAAATCTTCAAAGTTTGCAACCTTCCTTACATACTTATCTCGGCAGATCCTCAAAGCCTGTGAGATGGGTGTTATCCCCATTTTACAGATGGGGAAACTGAGGCTGATAGAGATCAAAAGACTTCTTCAAAGAAGAACAACCAGCAAGTGGTCAAAGGTAGGATTCAAAGCCAGTCCCCTGGGCCACTGAGTTTCATTTGACAGATGGAGAAACTGAGGCTCAGATTCCCACAGCAAGTTAGTGGTGGTGCTAAAATGAGCAGCCTAGCTTCATGACTCTCCATAGAGGGTTCTTTTCCACTAATTATTATAATTACACACTTTTATAGGGTAATTTGCAAACATTTTCCACGCATGATCTCACCGGGGTCTCACTCACAACCCTGTGAGACAGTGGATCCTGGCCATTTTACAGATTTATCTGTATTTATCAGTAGGCCCATTTTGCAGATGGGGAAAACCAAGCGTTGGCAAAGCAAAGGCCCAAAGGCCCCACAGCCAAGTGGCATTGAAGGCAGGATTCAAGCCTAGGCCTGACTTCCTGATGACAAGTCATTCTCAGGAAGCCACAGGACCCACAATGAGTCACGTTGGATGGTGGAATAAAGGACAAAGGACTCGGGTGCCATTTTTTATCCCCCTTTAAATAGTTCTCCTGTGGGACTAAAAACAGTGATTTCATCCCTGTTAGAAACACTCCAAGGGCTGCGAGGTGGCTCAGGGGATGGAGAGCCAGGCCTAGAGACCGGAGGTCCTGGGATCAGACTTCTGCTGGGAAGTTAAGTGACTCATCCAGGGTCCCCCAGTCAGTGGGTGCCAGAGGTGCAGCCAAGGCCGGCTCTCTATCTGGAACACCCCACAGGCCATCCCAGACTGGGAAAGGCTTTCTGGGTGGACGATGGCATGCAGAATGACTGACACAAAAAGAATATCAAAACTAAAATTTGAAATCATAACGAGGGGGCCCCTTTCTTCCTTTATGGAGAGGGCGGAACAGCTCATACATTCCTCAGGTGATTTGGGGTGACTCTGGCTGAGCTGCCCCCCAGTTTATTCTTTAATTTAATGGAGGACTCTCTGGGAGGGGGAAAGAGGAAATGAAGGGAAGAGAAAAGCCAGTTTAAACATTCGAATTTTCCTTGTAATTTGCGAGGGTGAAATAAGAAATGTCTGAGGTGTCCCATTCCTGAGACTCCAAAGAACATTTATTGAGTGCTTCAGTCTCTGCTGGAGCCCTGGAACAGAGCAGGAAGTGCACTGAATATGGGTGTCAAGAGGCAGCTGATAGTGTAGTGAACCTGGAATCAGGAAGTCCTGGGTTCAAATCCAGCCTCAAACACTAGCTGTGTGATGATATTAGTTTGCCTCAGTTTCCCCAAATGTAAAATGAGAATAATAAAATCTACTAAATGGTCTGACCTTGGGCAAGTCACAATTTTTCTGGCCTTTGATTTCCTCATCTGTAAAACAAATGAGTTGGCCTAGATGGCCTTTAAGATCCCATACAGAGGGAAGCTGGGTAGCTCAGCGGATAGAGAGCCAGGCCTAGAGATGAGAGGTCCTAGGTTCATATCTGACCTCAGACACTTCCTAGCTGTGTGGTCCTGGGTAAGTCACTTGACCCCCATTGCCTATCCCTTACCACTCTTCTGCCTTGGAACTAATACACAGTAGTGATTCTAAGATGGTAAGTACGGGTTAAAAAAAATAAAATAAAATAAAAATAACGTCCCTTCCAGTCTGGGATCTTGTTTCTGGCATTCTGTAGCAGTGTCACCTTGGGTAAGTCACTTAACATGAAGGTAAATTCCTTCATTCACTCTAGATATTCCCACTACCCAGGGGTGGTAAAATTCAAGGTAGATTCTCCTCTCTGTGCACAATGGCCCTCGTGACTGGTAGGGGCCTGCCAGCTCTCTATAAACATAAGCTCTTCTCTTTGTTACCCAGGCCCCTTTTTCTCTCACTACACACTGGGGCAAGAAGTGACAAAGATAACAAGGCAGTGACTTGACCAAGGATCATTGGCAGTGAGTGACAAAATCAGGGTTCAAATCCAGAGCAGAAAAGCTTTCTCAGGATCTGACATGAGATTTGAACCCAGGCCCTGTGACACCAGAAGCGGTGGTTCATGGACCCAGGAAAGGCAGGGCTCCCCTTATCCTGGGGACAAGTCTCTAGAAAGTCCAGCAATCCTCCAGAAGGCCTGAGGTCCATTGGATTTGGAGGTCCCAGGCTCATGGAGTCAGAGTCATCAGGAACCTTACAAACCAGCAAGTCCAAATAGTTCATTTTAAGAATAACAAGAAAGTAGGATTTGAGGGATACTCTATGTATCACCCAGTGGAATGGCTTTTCAACTCTGGGATGGGAGAGGGAGACAACAAGAATCATGTCACCCTGGAAAAAAAATTAAAAATTAAAAAAATGCAAATGATTCATTTTATAGATGAAGAAACTGAGTCCCAGAGATCAAGTGACTTGCCCAAGGTCACAAAGATAATAAGTAGCAGAGCTGAGCTTGATTCTCAGGTCCGGAACACCCTCTTCTCCTTGGGAGGGGAGCTCGACTCGGGGGGAGTCTTTTCCTGTTACCCTCTCACAGGCAGAGACAGAGGGGTGTTCCCAGGGGTGGACTCCAAGCATTGGGCCTTGCCTTGGGTCCAAAGGGTCCACTAGGCAGAGCTGGGAGCAGCAGAGGGAAACAGGGGGAGTCACTCACAAGGGTCCCTCTGGAAGCAAAGGCTGGACAATGGGTTGGGCATGCTCTGGTGAGGATCCTTCATCTGGGCTGGACTAGGGAGCAACAGAGTGGATTCATCCTTAAGAGAGGGCAGGAAGTGAAGATCTCTGAACCCTTTGACCAGGCAGAGTCCATAAGCCAGGGGCAAGAGGGTCCTAGAGCCCCCGGGGGCATCCAGTCTAACCGTTTCATTCCACATTTGAAGAAACAGACACCCAGGGAGGGAGACATATTTCATTTCACATACACTTATATTATACTTTTTTCTCCCTCAACACTTCTTCCTACTGACTAGAGTCAGAAACTATAGCTTTTACCCCAGCCCTAAATATTTTATACATTGGACCTGGAATGAGGAAGAGCCATGTTCAAATCCTGCCTTAGACTCTGTGTGGCCCTGGGCAAGTCGTTCAACCTCTACCTGCCTCGGTTACCTCATCCGTAAAATGGGAATACTACTACTACTACTACTACTGCTACTGCTACTGCTACTGCTACTGCTACTGCTACTGCTACTGCTACTGCTACTGCTACTACTACTGCTACTACTACTACCACTACTACTAGCACTTACTTCCCAGGATTGTTATATGGATCAGATGAGATATATTAAAGAAAGTGTGTTGCTAGACCTTAAATCACTATATGCTAGTTATAATTAATATTTATTATTATTGTCATTATTTTATATATTTATATCATAACTATATTATAAATTATATTCTATTTATTTTATTTCTAAATTATAATATATTGATTATATTAAGAATATAAATTATATCCTATTTATATTTAACCATATATTGTATATTATAAATATATTATATTTTTATAATATTATCATCTTCATCATCCAAGGTTCACATTTCCAAGGCTAAAAAGGATCACAGAGGCCATAATCTTTTTATTTTATAAAAAAGGAAAGAGGGGGCAGCTAGGTTGCTCAATGGATTGAGAGCCAGGTCTAGAGACAGGAGGTTCTAGGTTCTAGGTTCAAATCTGGCCTCAGACACTTCCTAGCTATGTGACCCTGGGCAAGTCACTTAACCCCAATGGCCTAGCTGTTACCATTCTTCTGCCTTGGAACCAAAACACAGTAGTGATTCTAAGAAGGAAGGTGAGAGTATAGAAAACAAATTTTTTAAAATATAAAATAAAAGAGGAAAGGGAGGTCCAAAAAGTTGAAGTGATTTGCCTAATATCAAACAACTAGTAAATGCCAGAGAACGCAGGACCTTTAACTCTGGAACCAACACTCTATACCTCATTGTCTACCATGACTTAAAGGCATGTTAGGCTTAAAGGCAAATATCCCCATTTCCCACCATTGCCCAAATCCCTGCTTGACTTCCTTCTATAATTCCAATGGCCCAGCCTAACTTGGGGGAAGCAGCATTGGCTTTGGAGCTAGAGGACTGGAGTCTGAATCCTGTGTTTGTTTGCTCCTTACTCCCTATGTGAACTAGAACTAGTGACTTCACCTCTGGGGCCTCAGTCTCCCTATCTGTAAAATGAGGGGGTTGGACCATCTGAGGCCCCTTCCATGTCTAAACCATAAGCCCATGAGACTATCATGGACAATCTCTCTGGCTTCTTTGCAGCAAACTGGATTGGCCCCTTCTGACTTTATGGGAGCTCTGGATGGGCTGGGCCTGAAGAGGAAGTGAGCTGAGGGCACACTTCTGCATTTTTGCTCTTCTGGATGCTAAGAGTCTAAACAGAGCATGGGGAGGGCCAGGGGAAGCAGGCTAGACTCCCCCTCTCCATTTCTGGTTTGTTCTCCCCAGCCCTGCCAGACCGGTTTCAAAATCAGGAGTGGGGGTGGGGTGGGGTACACAGGCTCTGCTGGGGGCCTATATTAGGTCTCTCTCATCAGTTAAGCCAAGGAAGACATCTGCCATCAGAACTGAATAAGGGCAAAAAATAAGGAAGGTCAGGTCCAAGGTCACATGGGGGCCCAATTAGATGTCAAAGGATCTGGGTGCGAATCCAGGCTCTACCACTTACTCCCTGGGTGGCCTTGGACAAGTTTCTTCCTCTCTCTGAGCTCCCTATCCTCACCTAAAAAGATACAAATACCAGTCCTATTATATGTTATATGTTACTATTTTCCAGGGTGATTGTTGAGATTTAAATGGGAGAACTAATGTTAAAATATTTTGTGAAATGCTACCTAAGGAGGCTGTGGAGTACAATGGGAAGAGCCAGTTTTGTAGTTAGAGGACCTGAGTTCAAACCTTGCCTCTGACGCTCACTATCTGGGTGATCTTGGGTAAGTCACTAAACTCCTGTCTGAAGAGGGGTTGGACAAGTTGACCTCTCAGGTTCTTTCCAACTCTGGACCTAGGTCTCTGTGGTCTTATGTGAAATGGTTATTGCTTCCTTTTTTTCTCCTGAGTGTGGAAAAATTTATAGTTAAACCTTAGGAGTTCAAAAAAAGATAGAATAACTGTATTTCACTATAATTAGTCTCTTTTGTATTCATATGTGGGCTTTTTTGTGCTTTGTATTTATAGGTGTATTTTATGCTTTTAAAATCATTTTGCTGAGGAGTTCCTAGGCTTCCCCAGCCTGCCAGAGGGGACCATGATAGGAATAAAGGCTAAGAACAGAGACAGCTAAGTAGCACAGTGGGTAGAACGCCAGGCCTGGAGTCAGAAGGGCTGGGTTCAAGTCTGACCTCAGAGACTTCCTGGTTGTATGACCCTGGGCAAGTCACTTGACCCCATCACCTAACCCTTTCCACGCTTCTTAGAGTTGATACTAAGACAGAAAGTGAGGGTTAAAAAAAAAAAAGATAACTCTTGCTCTAGTCCAATTTCTCCCTTTTATTTTCAATATTTTAAAGTTTTCTGTTTATTCTGATGTTGACCAACTTAAACATTTCCACATACCAACCCTGCATTTTATAGATGAAGAAACTGAGACCCAAGGGAACAGAAGTGACTTGTCCAAAGTCACACAGTTATATCTGTGGTAGAACTGTAACAAGAACCCAGGTGGCCTGGCCGGAGGACTGAACTGGGACTCTTTCTCTGGTGTGAACCTCACTGACTGTTAGGGCAAGGGTGTTAGGTCCCTGTGAGCATTCAGGGGGCTGATTAAATGGCATATTTCAGATGATAAAGTAGAATTGGGCCATCCGTAGGGCCCCAAAACACACATGAGAGTCTCACGCCGGCAACCCCAGGCCAGTAACCAAAGAAATGAGAGGAGAGAAGAGGGGACCCACTGAGTAAGAAAGGCCAAGACCATGGGCATGAAAAAGAGAAATAACCAGGGGAAATAGTGTGTGTGGGGGAACTTTCTTAATAGCTCATGCTTCTCTAGGCCTTAATTTTCTCCTCTGTAAAATGGGGATAAATATTCTGCCTTTCTGGGTGATGGAAGGGAAAGAACTTAATAGCTCATGCTTCTCTAGGCCTTAATTTTCTCCTCTGTAAAGTGGGGACAAAGTTCTTTCCTTTCAACTACCTAGAGAGGCAGAATGTTTATCCCCATTTTACAGAAGGGAAAATTTCAGTTCAGAGCCCTCCTGGTTTGCCTGTGGTTGTCCAGAGTGCCGTATTTCAAACCTAGCCTCTACATTCTGTGTCGGCTCAGTCTTCCAACCACCGGGCCCAGCCCCGGAAGGAAGCCGTGCATTGGTCCCACACCTGTCTTGGGCCTTTACAATGGTGGACACAACACTGGCCTCACTGAGAAAAAAGCAGGGTGTGCTTAAAACGTGAAGCACACTAGAATCGGATCAGAGTCGGAGCTGGAAGGGTCCTCCGAGCTCAGAAGAGGAAACGGAGGCCTGGACCCCACGCCTAACAGAGCGCAGAAGCAGTAGTCAAACAAATGTGCTCGGAACCCAGAATCCTTTGCAAGAGCCAAGTCTCCCCTCCCCCAGCCTTCTCCCAAGCCCAGAAGCAGCCACTCCGGGCAACCAGCAGCCTGTGGTTAGGGAGGCAGCGGGCCATTTTTAAGCCAAGAAAAGCACAGACACAAATGGCCAAAGGCTTCACCACCAGCCTACCCCACCTTGAACCCAAACCACGCTCCAGAGGAGCAGGAAGCTTCTTAGGGGAGACACCCAGGAGGCGGCGCCTGGCTAGGACTGGCTTGGGGTGCAGGGCAGGCACCAGGAATGATCCTATTTTGTCCCTTGGTCCTTGTCTCGCACCAAGCCTGGGAGGCCGGCATTGCACAAAGCGCACCTATTCGACACCTATGGAAACTGAGGCCCAGAAAGACTCCTTGCCCAAGTCTAGGCAGCTACTCAATGCTGGGGCTTGGGTTTGAACCCAAGACTCCTGACTCCCCAAAGAGTGGCCTTTCGGGGGCAGCTGGGTGGCTCAGTGGATTGAGAGTCACGCCTAGAGATGGAGGTCCTAGGTTCAAATCTGGCCTCAGCCACTTCCCAGCTGTGTGACCCTGGGCAAGTCACTTGACCCCCACTGCCTAGCCCTGACCACTCTTCTGCCTTGGAACCAATACACAGTATTGACTCCAAGATGGAAGGTAAGGGTTTAAAAAAAAAAAAAGAGTGGCCTTTCCACCCCCATGAGCTCTACTCACTGCTGCTGTAGAATGAGGAGGGGAAATTCAAGTTATGGTCCAGATGAAGACTAGATCTGTGACCCTGAGCAAGTCATTTCCCCCAGATAAGCCTCTGTGGCCTCAGGCATAAAATGGGCTAACTACTCACACAGCCAACCTCAGAGAATGATTGAGGAGCCAGTGAGGTAAAGCGAGCCAATGTATACACAAAGTGCCTTATAGAAAAGCCAAGAGTAACAATACGGGACTCCCCCTCTTCCCTGGGGTTTTGGGGACCCTGCTCGCACATGGCTCAGACCCATGGAGATCTCCTATGCTTTTTTTTTAATTCTCATCTTCCATCTTAGAATCAATACCGGGTATTGGCCCCAAGGTAGAAGAGCACTAAGGGCTAGGCAGTGGGGGTCAAGTGACTTGCCCAGGGTCACCCAGCTGGGAAGTGTCTGAGGCCACACTTGAACCCAGGACCTCCCGTCTCTAGGCCTGGCTCTCCATCCACTGAGCCACCCAGCTGCCCCCATCTCCTATGCTTTTGCACAAGCTGTGCCCCTGCCAGAACATGCTCCCTTCTCACCTTTGCCTCCCCAGATCGCTCATTTCCTTTCAACCAAATGCCACCCACCTCCTCCAGAAAGCCTTCCCGATCGCCCCAGTTTCTAGGCCTTTCTCCCCCAAATGGCCTTCTTAAGCACATGTTATCTCCCCTGCTGGAATGTGAGCTCCCCTAGGCTACAGCACAGGGCTAGAGCAGGTAAAGCCCCCCAGAGAGGTGCCAAGAACCAGAAGAACCTCCTGGTGTCCAGAGTCTGGGAAAGGGGGTTCCTTCTCCAAAATCTCTTCTTAAGGATCCTAGGATTGTGGCGAGCCCTTAGAGGCTGTCAGGGCCAGCCTCCCATTTAACAGATGAAGAAACTGAGGCACAGGGGAAGCTCAGTCTCCGTAACACCCAGACCGCCGGCCGCTGGCGTCCTCCAACTCCAGCCCCAGCGGGGTACCTCTCTTTGCATCCCATGTAGGGAGCCCAGGCCTGGGTATCCAGGAGGCTCTTGGCACTGGCTTACTTATTTATTCTCCCTTACCTCCACCTCGAGCCTCTCAAGCTTTGGGGTCTCTGGTCCCCTTTACATCCTTAAAAATGATCACGGGCTCCCCAAAAAGCTTTTGTGGATGTAAGTTCTATTGCTATTTACCACATTAGAAATGAAAGGGGACAGCTGGGTGGTCCAATGGATGGAGAACCAGGCCTAGACATGGGAAGATCTGGGTTCAAATCTGGCCTCAGACATCCTAGCTGTATGACCCTGGGCAAGTCACTAGCCCCCATGGCTGAGCCCTGACCCCTCTTTGGCCTCTAAGGAGGAAGGGAAGGGTTTAAAAAAAAAAGAAATGAAAGCATTTAATATTATTCTGAACATCGTTTTGGCCCGGCAGACACCCCCAAGGGGTCTTGGGGACCCCGGAAAGGTTAGTTTCCTAGAATCACTCCCAGCTCTCACTCTCGGCCCAGAGAAGGACAGGACTTGCCCAAGGTCACACAGGGCAGGGGGCGGGGCTGGATATCCTCTAGGGATGCAGAGAGGGCCAGGAGCTCACTGGGTCCCGGGGCTGCCAAGCGTCCCTGCCAGATTCCCAACCTTTGACTCCAAATCCAATTTCCATTCCGGCAAATCACCCCCCCCCCCCCCCCGTCCTCCCCAAGTGTCGCTCCACACAAACGGGGTTCTGGACCCCCCAGCCAAGCCCAGCAGCCCCTGAGCCGGCCGGCAAGCCCAGGCAAGGCTGCCTCCCCCCACGCGCCCTCCGCCCTTCCCAAGAGGCTGGAGCAGATGGCAGAAGTTGGAAGGGGTGAGAGAGTTAGCAGGCCCAGAGACAAAGGAGCGCAGAGCTCCCTCCCCTCCCCCTCCCCTCCCCCTCGGAGGGAGGGCCCAGCCAGGCAAGGGAGCCCCTGACAGCGATTGGCAGCCGCGGCCCCACAATGCCTTGCCTGACAGACAATTCCCAGCACACAAGTGAAGGCCTTTCCTCCTCGCCTCCCCTCCTTGCCCGGCTTCTCGGCTCAGGACTCCCCCTCCCGCGTTTCCCTTGGAATCGCCTCCGCTCCGGCCCCTGACAGGCCCCGAGCGGAAGGCCCTGGGAGGAGAATAACGACCAGCATCTTTAGCGTGCCCTCGCTCACTGCTGTGGGTATTCCCATTTCACAGACGAGGACACCGAGGCAGAAAGCGAGGCCACCCGGCAAGCCCAGGCCTCCACTGTGTGTCCGAGGTCCCCGTCTGGCATTCCTGGAGGCCCCTCCCGGCCTCACAGCTGTGCCCTCGGCCTTCCCAGGCCTGCTTGAGAGTCGGGAAATAGGGAGGGAGCCAACCCTGGGCTCCTCCCCGCGTGGGCCTGGAGGCCTCAGACCGAGAGCCCCCCTCCTCCGGCTGGGCCCTTCCCAGGCACCTGGGCCGCGGCACTGATTTTCTCTCCCCTAGAACGAGGACACCAGGTCTTCCCCTCATCCGCCTTTGCTCACTCCTACGCCGTATACAGTAGGGGCTAATAAGTGCTTATTAGGCGGACGAATGAACGATCTGCACCTCTGGGAAAGCCCGAGTGAGGAGGGCAGAAGGGGAGGAAGGGCTGGGGGGGCCCAAGCAATCTTGGCTCAAATCCCGGCGCTGGTGCGGGCCGCCGGGGTGCCCTCGTGGGCCTCAGCGCCCTTCTTCGTAAGAGAAGGGGGCGGCTCTCCTTACACTAAAGGTGCTTCTTTAAAAGGGGGTTGGCTTTAGAGAAGGAACTCAGTGCTCCAAGCGGGAGCCTGGGGGTAGCCCTCCCCTTCACAACCCCTCAGACCCCCGCCAAGGGACGGGCCAAGGTCTGACCGCCGATGGGCCACGTCCCTGCCTCCTCCCGTGCCTAAAGGAAGGCAGGCGGCCCATGTGGCTTCCCGGCTTCTCTTTGGCCCCCGGCCCTCCTCTTCACGGGGCCCACGCCAGGCTGGAGAGCAGCTTTTCCCAGAGGCCGCAGTGGACAGGAGCGGCCCAGGCATCCTTCCCCAGGCCTGGCTCCCCGGAGGAGACCCAGGCCACCTGCAGGCCCACTCCTCACCCCAAAGAGGGCCTCAAACAAGAGACAAGAAGCGAGCTCGCCTAAACTCGGCGCCCTACCCTGCTACCTACAGCTGTCCTCCTTGGGGCCGGCCACCCCCGAGCCCTCCAGCCTCCTCCTGGCCGGGCCGGCGCTCTTGGAAAGTGACAGCAGCAACGACGGAGGACCTGGCCTCCCTCCCCACCTGCAGAGTCCATCTGCTGTCACCGCGGTGACAGAAACTGGCTAGAGCTCTGAACAAAGGGGGAAACGGGTCCGCGGGGCTGCGGAGGGCCAGGAGGGCCAGGGGCCTAAGGGAAAGGGTCCCAGACACGGGTCCGAGGCTCGGATTTATCCTGGTTCTGGTCCTCCTGGACAAGAGGCCTCCACTCAACTCAGGGCCAACTTTGAGGGCAAGAAGACCCCAGGAAGGGAGAGGAAAAGGGGGGACTCGGACCACAAGCAACCGCCAATCCTCTCCCCTGAGGGAAGGGGAAACCCTGGAGTTCTTCAAAGCAAGCCCGGGTTGATGGCGTGGGGTGGGGAAAATGCGGCGTCAAGGAGACACCCAGATTTCTGAACGGGGTCCCAGGGAGGCAGGAAAGGAACAGAGACGTCAAGTCCCCAGAGCAGATGAACCCCAGGCAGCATCCAGAGGCCCGCAGAGGGCAGCTGGCCGGCTCAGAGGACAGAGAGCCAGGCCCAGAGAGGGGAGGCGGCCTCAGACCCTGCCTAGCTGGGTGGCCCTGGACAAGTCCCTGCACCCCCACGGCCCAGCCCTCACCACTCTTCTGCCCTGAGACCACGTCACAGCGTTGATTCTAAGGTGGAAAGCGAGGCTTGAAACATAAAATAAATGAGACCCAGAGCCGGGACCAGGAGGCGAAGAGCCCGGCCTCCCAGGCCCCGCGGGGAAGACTGGATGCGGTTCCAGGCGGGCTATCGATAAGCTGGGGAACGTCCAGAGGGGAGTGACCAGGGCGGGGCTGAGTAAGGGTCAGCTGAAGGGAGCCGTCAGCCCGGGCAAGCAAAGGCTCACGGGAAACCCGAGAGGTGGCTGCCATGTTCTGAGGGCACCAATAGGGCCGATGCTGAGGTCGGGAAAGGGGCAGAGGCAGAGGGCTGGGCTGGAAGGTCGCGCCAACAAACGCGCTTAACGAAGCATCTCCTTTTAAGCCCTCACCTTTGTCTCAGACTCTGCTGAGCGCTGGTTCCAGGGCAGACGAGCCCTAAGGGCTAGGCAGTGGGGGGGGACTTGCCCAGGAAGGCTCTGAGGCCACATTTGAACCCAGGACCTCCCGTCTGCAGGCCTGGGCTCTCTCCACCGGGCCGCCTGGCGGTCCTGGCTACCTATCTTCTGTGAGCTTTCTAATGACCCGCGCCGTCTTCAAGCAAAATCATCTGGCTGCCCAGCTCCAGACGTCTTGAAGCAAAAGCGAGGGGCGAGGGGCTAACACCACCATACAACCGCCAGCACTTCAGCTCTCTTAAGGCCACGAAACGCTTTAAGAATACGCTCGCTTCCCAGCTGTGTGACCCTGGGCAAGTCACTTGGCCCCCATTGCCTAGCCCTTACCTCTCTTCTGCCTTGGGTATTGATCCAAGACGGGAGGTAAGGGTTTAAAAAAAAATACGCTCTCGAGATGGGGGGGAAGAAAATTATCTTTGTCTCCAGTGAATAATGCTTGGAAATGATCAAATAAAAAAAAGTCAGGAGAAGAAAAAAAAAGAATACGCTCTCGTTACGGTGTTCCAAAAGTATGGAAAGAGGACAGGAGTGATAACCCAGGCATAACTCCAGGAGGGGGGAGGGGAGACGGACACCCCAAGAATCATGGAACCAGGGGAAGAGTTTAAAAGAAAATAAAATTGTAAAAAGAAAAGAATATTATCTCATCTGATTGTCACATCCACCCTGGGAAGGAAGCACTGTGATCTCCATTTTGCAGATGAGGAAACTGAGGCAAGAGGAAGCCATTTGCCCAGGGTCGCGCCAAGAGGTACCCAAGGCTAGACTCGATCTTCTCAGCACCAGACCTCGTCCCTCCAGGGCCGCTTTGGTGAGGAGGGCGTCGGGGCTGCTTCTCCGCTTCAGGAGGAAAGTCAGCGCCCCCCTTCCCAGGTCTCTGCCAGCACCGAGCACGCGCCCAGCTGTATACAGCAGGCGCTTCCTGCTATCTTTGACTGGAGCGTCAGCGAGCACAGTGCTGGTGTGTGTATATTACAGGAAATAGGCATCATCGAAGACTATCGATAGGGCGGAAGAGTACGGAACGCTCTTTCCGGGATCTCGGCCAGTAGAGGAGGGACCCGGCGCTCCTGCCCCCGAGCGCCGGATAGGCCCGTTCTGACGGCCACCCCAAAGGATTCACATCCTCTGCCTGGTCCTCGGTTTCTCCATCTGTAAAAGGAGGCCTCCGAGGTCCATCCCAGCTCTGAATCTAGCTGCTCTGAGCCGTTGGACGAGGCGAAGGAGAGGGCCGTGACGTGTCCAGGGGCACCCCAGCCCCCGCCCAGCTCAGAGGGCAGCACCCGAAAGCTCTGCCCACGGGTGTTTGCTGGGGGCCAGACCTCACCGCAGGGACCTCCCCGTGGGGAAAACTCCCTCCACAGACGCAGCCTGGGCACGACCTGTCACTCAGGGGCCTGCTAGAGCCGGGAAAGTGGAAGTGGCCCGCTGAGCCAGTACCCATCTGAGGCAGAACTCGAACGCGGGTCTTCTGAACTCCCAGAAGGCCAGCCTCCGCTCTATTCCTTTACTGCAAGGAATGAATGGAACAAGTCGTCTCTGGGACCAAACTCGGAAAAAATCCAAAGGGTTGCCGAGGCCCTGCGAGGGCCTTTCTCAGCAGCCCCCTCCCCCGAAACAGGAAGAATTTCCTAACCATTCAAGCTGTCCAAAGGGGGCTCCCCAGCAGCCGCTTCTTGCCGGGGAGGCTGGATGGAGGCCTCTGCTCTGGTCCAGGCTGGCCCGGGGTGGGGGGTCTGATCGGGGCTTTGGGGACACCGCCGGCTCCCCACTTCCCTCGGGGCTGGAGGGGGCTGGCAGCAAGCCAGAACAGAGAACCGCCGTCTCCATCAAAAAGCTCCGGCTTTGAGCAGGAAGTGTTTCCGGGCAGGGAGGTCCCAGGCTCCGGGAGCGGCAGGGAAGCACCCCACAGAGGCTGGGGGGAGGCCGGGCCGAGACGGGCTCAGGGCGGAGCTGCGCCCCCATCCCTCCGGGGTCCAGCCAAGAGGGGGCAGGCAGGCGAGCAGCACCCGCCTGGAGCCTGTTCCCACGGCCCAGGCTGGAAACCTGGGTCACCCCAGTGGGTAATCTGAGCTAAAAATATCTCCTGCTGCTGCTGTGGCACCTTCCCGGGGACAGCTCGGAGCGGGTCAAATGCCCGGTGGGGGAGGGCCTGCCCGCCGGCCAGCCCCACCCCACAGCGGCCTGCCCGCCAGACTGGCCCGCAGGGGCCCATCTCGGAAGAGCATCTGGCTTCACTGCCTTAGGCTTGGCACCAGAGACCCGGGGCTGAGAGGCTCTCTTCAGAGGTCGCCCAAGCCTGCTGTCATTTTACAGAGGAGGAAACTGAGCCCGGGAAAGGGGAAGGCACTCAATGAAGGCCACACAAATTCTAAGGGGACCACAAAGTCAGAGTTCGGAGACCCGCTGGTCCAGTTTCCTCATCTTATACACCCGGAAACAGGCCCAGAGAGGGGAAGGGATTTGCCCAAAAGTCACCCTTAGAAAATAGATGCACAGAGGGCAGCTGGGTGGCTCAGTGGCCTGAGAGCCAGGCCTAGAGACGGGAGGTCCTGGGTTCAAATCTGGCCTCAGACACTTCCCAGCTGTGTGACCCTGGGCAAGTCACTGAACCCCCACTGCTGAGCCCTGACTGTTCTTCTGCCTTGGAACAATGCACAGTACTGTCTCTGAGATGGAAGGGAAGGGTCTAAAAAGAGCGGCGCAGAGATTTGAACCCAGGACGTCTGACTCCCCATCCGGAACCCCTTTCACTTGAGTTACCAAAGCAATTGCCTCTCCTCCACCTTGTGAGGTGGGGTATCAGTTTGTTCTAGCTCGTTGCACAGACGCAGGCATGAAGGCCGAGAGTCCAGCCTTGATCCCAGGTCTCCTAGGAGGGAGCCCCGGGTCTGGGGGAGAGGGGGCCTCTCCGAAGGCCCCCGGGAGCCGCTCACTCACCCAAGTAGATGTCCCCGAAGGAGCCGCTGCCGATTTTTCGGCCCAGCCTGTACTTATTCCCCACGCGAAGCTCCATGATTCAGTCTCGCTGGAAGAAAGGAGAGAATGGGGAAAGCGAGGTCAGGTGAGGCCCAAGACAGAGAAGGAGCCAGAGGGGGAAGCGGCCTTCCTCCGGCCCGCACCCACCCCCAAGGACCCGGAAAAGACGAGGGCCCTCTCCCCCTTTCTCTCGGCCCCCCGGGGCACCCAGGCGGGCCCTCGCGCGCTGGACCCCAGCCTCGGCAGAAGAGGGCTTCTGGAGCCAGGGCACAGGGGCACCCAAAGCAAGCGGTCACTCCTCCACTCTTGCTTTTGAAACCTTCCCTTCCGCCGTAGAATCAATACTGCATTCTGGTTCCAAGGCGGAAGGGCGGGCAGGGCTGGGCAACTTCGGCACGGTCACCCAGCCAGGTTTGAACCCTGGACCTCCCAGCTCTGGCCTGGCTCTCCATCCATTAAGCACCCCCACATAGACACAATCTCGGACTCTTTAATGGGAGGCCGGCCCGGAATGGCCCAACAGGAGGGCGATGGGGAGAGGGGAGGAGAAAGGAGTTGATTCTCCATCAATGTTCCACTAAGCAAGCAAGAAAAGAAGGTACTGGAGGAGGGAGGAGGAATAGGGTGATCCGTATCGGCGGCAACACCCCCGAAACAAACAAGACCCCCCTCGCCAGCCACGGGGTCCTGCCCCCCTGGTCAGACACCCGGACTGTCTCGCCATGGCCCGTCAGGATATCTAGAGAACGTCCCCGACTTCTCCACTTCCCTTCACGCTCGGGGTCTCTGGCCTAGAGTTTATCTAGATCTCAGCTAGAGATCTGGGAAGGACCTCAGAGAACCTCTAGTCTAAAGCCCCATTTTACAGATGAGAACTCTGAGGCAGAGGCTGACCGGCTTAGTCACGAGGGCCATGAATCCAGTGCCGGAAGAAAATGAAGTGACTTGTGCACAGTCCCACAGCCAGTATCTGAGGTAAGATCTGAACCCACCTCCTCCTCGCTTCAAGCCCAATGGGGTCTGGCCCTTTCCAGCGTGCTGCCTCACCTCAGGCCTGGAAGTGGGGGTGGCCTTTGCCCCCCGGGCCTTGCTCTGAAAAGGGGTGGGGCTGGCTCCTGAGGACTCCTGGCAGGGTCCCCAGGACCGCAGCGGTGTAAAGGAAGGCTCTCCAAGCCCACCCAAGGCCCACCCCTGGGTCCTCGGACTCCAAATCGGACTGTTCCTTCTACTACACCAAGCTTTGGGGACCATGTAAAGGCCGAAGAGCTGGTGGGGCCAGAGGAAAACAGGTTGGGGAAGGTGTTGGGGGCGTCCCAGGCCCGAGGGCGCTTCCCTGGGGTTCCGGGGGGGCCCACGTCAGGACAATGCGGCCTTCCTCGCAGTCAAGCCGCTCGACCCCGGCCTGGCCCTCCGGCTCTCCTGCCCTGGAGCCCATACCAGCACTGACTCTCCGTGAGGGTTTAAAGGGAAAAAGGCCCCTTGGCTGCTCTCTGAATAGCAGCATCTGACATGTGCACAGTGTGCATTTCCCAAGAGCCTTAGAGGGCCCGCTCATGGGAAAGGGTGCCCATTTTACAGGCCGAGGGGCCCTCCGGCACAGACAAAGCGGGGGTCCGAGACGAGGCCTCCTCCAGGGCCAGCCAGGCCCGGCTCCTCACTCCTCTCCCAAGCACAGCCTCCACTCCCTCACACAGGCTCCTGACGTACGCTGGCTGGCGGGTGCCCACTCGGGGACCGCACATCCGGGCCGGGCACTCAGGGCACAGCCAATAAATCCGCCCTCATCCTATATTACATAAATGCCCACGCCGGGTGAGGTAAACAGAGCTCCGGGCCGGCCCTCTTACAGAAATGCCCCCCACACTGGGCCTGCGAACCCGGGAAGGAGCCGAGTCCCCCCTCACACACGCTCACTCCTGGGGGGCCCCTCCGGCCCGGCCCTGGAATGAAAAGAAACCGATTCTGGGAGAGAGCTGGCCGGGGGAGGCGGTGGGAGGACGGAATGTGCCTTTGGAAAGGGGAGAATGCTTGGATGGAGATAACTCCGTGTGGGGAAGGGGCCCAGGAGAGAGAAAGGCAGGGCTGCCCCCCCCCTTCAGCTTGGGACGGGGTTTAAAGGGAGTCAGGGACAAACGCCAGGAAACACAAAAGCAGACATTTTAAAAACAATATTCCCAGTTCCTTTTCTGCCCCCCATCAGTCACTGCTGAGCTATCCCAGTCACTTGGGGGGGGGGCCGGGTCTGCTGGGGGGCTCCATCTGAATCAATAGTCTCCCTCCACACGCAGCCACAGTCTGGCCATATAGAAATATATATTTAGAGAGCACAGACGCCACACACTCACTCGGAAAAGAGGAAATCCGAATAAGTCATTCTATTGCTGCACCCCCCCCCAGCCTGGCTCTGGGGCCTGCTTTAACCCCCCCCCCCCCCATCCAGCCAAGGAGCCACCCAGGACACTTTGTTTGGGAGAAGTAGGAGAAAGCCCCCCCCGGGGGGGGGGGGGAGGGGCAGACCAGGGATGGGGGAGCAACACGGAAGAAGAGGCCGAAATGGAGAAAGAGACCGGGAAGCCCAGGAGAAGCCGGGGTGGGGAAGGGAAAGACAGAGAAAGCCGGGAGGCGAGAGCGAGACCGGAGACAGCCAGAGAGAAAGGCAGGCCCCGAGACAAGAGCTGGAGAGACAAAGATCGAGACCGCGAGCAGCCGGGAGAGGGACAGACCAGAGAAGAGAATGGGGGGTCGGAGACGATCGTTTAGAGAAAAATACAAAGATGAGCCTGGAGGAGAGACAGGAAGGGAATTCACGCTCCCGCGCCTTCCCCCGAGCCGGGCCACCACAGCCGCTCGCCCCGAGCCCCCAGACGCGCACACACCCGTCCACGCAGCCTGGGGTCCCCGGCCCCCCTTTCCCCGACCAGCCGGTGCTCCCAGGCCGTGTGTGGGTCGGAGGCTCGAAGCCCTTAAAGGGCCAATGGGAGAAGGTTAGCCAGGGCTGAAGGGGGCCAGCGGGAGGGGGTGCCCCCCGCCGCGGCCGCTCCCCGGGCGCGTTTCTGCAAAAGAATCTCCTGCCCCAGAAGGGAGCGAGCTCTTTTGTGCTCGGGGATCGCCCCGAGGCCCGTCACCCAGGGGACGGCCCCGGCTCCATGGGTGAGTGTGTGTGCGTGTGAGTGTGTCAGTGTTGTGTATTATGTGTGTGCACGCAAGCGCCCGCTCCTCCCCCAACCCCCATCCCCCTCCCTCCCCCCAGTCTCCCAGCAAAAACAAAGGGCCGGAGGAGCGCCCTTTCCCCCCGGCTTTACCTCCCCCAAAGGGCCCCTAGCCCCCCAATATTTACCCCGCCGGGAAGGGGCCGGTGCCCAGCTCCTGCTTCCGGGGCGCTGCCAGGGACCCAGGCGTCCGAGGGCTGGAGGGATGCAGGAGGATTGGGCTGGGGAAGGAGGGGAGGTGGAAGCTACACCCAGCTCGCAGCCCGGAGCTGCTAGCCTGCCCGTCCGTCGTCCGTGCGCCCGCCTGCTAGCCTGCTAGCCTGCCTGCCCGCCCGCCTGCCTCTCTCCCAGCTGCTGCCCCCTCCCTCCTCCTCCTCCTCCTCCCCCTCCCCTCCCCCTCCTCCCCCCGCCCCCTCTGGCCTCCGCGTGGGGCTGCGCCGCTCCCCCTCCCTAGCTCGCTCATTGACTTTCCATTGAGCCCCGCTGCCAAACCCACTGCTGTCATCCTGCACAGCTCGCCCCCTCCCCTCGCGCGTTTAAAGGGACACTGCCCGGCTTCTGGCTGGGGCGGCCGGCGGGCCGCCTCGCCCCGACCTCAGCCGCCAGCGCCCGGCTCGGGTCTCCCCTTTCTCTCGGGCCTGGGGCTGTGGGGGTCCCCCCGCCGGAGACCTCCCGGGCGGAGGGCAGAGCCCAGCGGGTGGCCCCTTGGGTCTCGGGCCCGGCGCCCCAAAGTTGCTGAATAAACCTTGCTGATTGGACGTGCCCCCGAGCCCGGGGTCCCAAGAAGGCGCCTCATGAACTCGGCGAGCATTGGACCCTCATGGTCCCGGCTCCGGGACCCCCACCGATAAGGCTGGGAGGATCGGGGTATCCCGAGTCCCCAAAGAGAAAGTGAAAACGTCCCCTCCCCCTCCCCCAGCCCCTCCGAGGAGGGGAACCGAATACGGGCGGAAATTGGAAACCTGCTCACCACGGGATTATTCATCCTGGGCTGAGCAAAACCAGCCCCAGGGGAAGTTTGGCCCAAAGGAGTGGGTTGGGGGAGAGGAAAGCGTGCTGAACGTCGAGTTAGGCCACCAATTACCCGTGTGACACTTGGGCAAGTCACTTCCCTTTCTGGGGAGAAGCCCCTCTGCTTCCTCCTCCGGGATCAAGATAACAATACGTAGCGTCATTGAGGCAGGTGCTATTATCCTGCTCGTTTGCAGAGGAGAAAACGAGACGGGTCTTTCGAGGATTTTGAGCTCCTCTTCCTGACTCCAAGGCAGGCCCTGGATCCACAGCGCCCAGCTGCCTCCAAAAGCAGAGGCCCGAACTGCAGGACTGCCTACACTCGGCAAACAAATACTCATCCGTGAGCACGCAGGAAGCACCCACAGAGAGAAAAGTCTCTTCCTCAAATAGCCTTGGAGACCTTGTCCAGGATCACCCAGGCCAGAAGCAGAACTTGAACTCGGGCTCTTCTTCCTCCTGAGGATGGTTCTCTATCTCATACACCACCCTTCCTCAGCCTCCTACCGCTCCCCCCTTTCAACTGAGCACAGGAAAAAGACAGACAAATCTGCGGCACCCCCTTGAGCAGCCTTTTCTCCCGGAGCCTCTCCTAGGAGCCAGGGCCTTTGCCTTCCGCCTGATCTCTCCTTCAGCCCGCTCCCCCAGCCCGGGCCCCTGTCACTCCCTCCCTCCTCCCTTTAGCCTCCCCGAGATGTAGCCTCCACTTTGTCTTCTGGCGCTCCTGGAGCCCAGCCACCCCCTTCTGCTTCCACCCACCCTCTCCGGGGTGCCCTCCTGGGCCTCTCCCGTCCCCTCTGCTCCCCTTCCCTGCAGTCTCATCAGCTCCCATGGGCTTAAGGACCAGCCCATCGCTGACCTTCCATCCCAAATCTCCAAATCACTTTCACACATTTCAA
>NC_077231.1:101729312-101766812 GCF_027887165.1 Monodelphis domestica
AAAGAAAGAAAAAGGGAGGGAGGAAAGGAAGGAAGAGAAAGGAAGGAAGGAAGAGAAAGGAAGGAAGGAAGGAAGAGAAAAGAGAGAAGAGAGAAAGATGGAGGAAGAGAGAAAGAGGGAAGGAAGGAAGGAAGAGAGAGAGAGAGGAAAGGAGGGAGGGAGGGAGGGAAGGAAGGAAGGAAGGACCTAATACTTAGTATGGATCCTAAAATGAAAGGTAGCAATTACATACATATAAAGAAAATCAAGCTCATGGACTTCAAGTTAAGCACCCCTCATTCTAGAGTTAGAAGAGAGCTTTGGTTGTTTGGTGGTTTTTCAGTCCTGTGTAAACTTTCCATGGCCCCATCTGGGGTTTCCTTGGCAGAGATACTGGAGTGGTTTGCCATTTCCTTCTCTGGTTCACTTTACAGTTGAGGAAACTGAGGTCAACAGAGTAAAGTGACTTGCCCAGGGTCACACAGCTAGAAAGTATCTGAGACCAGTTTTGAGCTCAGGTTCTCTTGGATCCAGGGCCAGTGTACCCAGCTATTCAGAAGAAACCTTAGGGGTCATTTATTCCAACTCCCTCAATATATTGATGAGGAAACAACCAGGAAGCTTAAGAGATTTAGGATAATAGAGTCAGAGATGTAGGCCTGGCAGGAGTCTTGGAGGTCATCTTGAGACACTTACAGACAGTGTGAGCAAGTCCCTTTGTCCCTGTGTGCCTCAGTTTCCTCATGTGGAAAATGAGGGAGTGGGTCTAGTGGCCTCTAAGGTCCTTTGCAGCTCTCAGTTTAATGATCCTGGAGAACCTCAAGTCCATGAAGACTACCCCGGCAGAGCCAGAATCTGAACCCAGGCCCATAAATGAAGAGCTGAGCCCAGCTTAGAGCAGGTGAACCTCATTTTACAAAAAAGAAAACAGGCCCAGGCAAGTGAAAGGACTTGCCCAGGGTCACATAGGCCAAAAGCCCCTGAGGGGGGATTTGGAAGCGGGAAGCCAAGGTGCCTCTGCAGGGCAAGCCTTGAGTTAACCAGAAGAGACAGAAATTCCTGCCGCCTACTCGGGGAGCCTTACTGGGCCCCAGTGCGGAGTCTCTGTGTTCTCCCCTCCCGCCCCGGGGAAGGAAGCCGACAAGTCCCCAATCCGGAGCTCCAGCACACACCAGGCTCTCACCAGAACATTCTTCTGGGTGTGGGCGGAGGGAATCCGGGGGAAGTTTGGGGAGCCACAGGCCCAGCAGAGGGCCCCTGGCAGAGCCAAGCTGGGGGTGTGAAGGGCTTTCTGCTTTCCCTCCTTCAACACGGCTCCCCCACCCTCTGCTCCATCCAGACAGCCTGGCTTCCCTGCCATCCCTCAGATCTGCAGACAGACTTCAGCCTATTATAAAGGAGAAACTCCCTCACATTCAGCGCCCTTCCAGAAGGCAATGGGCTGCCTGAGAGAGGGAGGGAGTTCCCCATCCCTAGAGGTATACAAGCTGATTCTGCAGCCCAAGGAGGCCGGTGCATAAACGAAGTCTTGGATCTGAGGCTGCAAATCCACTTGTCTTTCCCCCTCTCCACGCCTCTGTTCACTTTGGCAAAGCTCAGCTGAGAACCAGACTAGATGCTCATGTCGCCATCCCAGGCCTTCCCTGGAGCTTCCATTTCCCTAGTTCTGTTCTCCGTCCCCTCCACTCTTCAGGTCTCTCAGGTCCTTTAAGACTTGTCTCAGAACACTTACCTCCTCAGGAAGCCCTCCTGGCTCCGGCAAGAAGCACCCATCACCCCCCACCACCTAATCTCCCTGCCCGTCTTTGCACCTGCTCTGGACACATTCACATCCTCTCTGGGCTGGGCTTAGACGAAGCTCCATGCTCTAAGGACATGGCACCCGTACTACCAGCACCGGACCCTGTGAGTTCTGGGATTCTGTGTTCTAAAGGACCTCTCGCTCCCGACATTCCATGTTCTAATTTCCCGTCCAGTCCTGACATTCTCAGTTCTAAAGGTTCTCCCAGCCCTGAAATTCTCTCCTTGAAAATATCCCTCCCAGCTCTGATATTCCATGTTCTAAAATTCCTCTCAGCAGTATTTCCTGTTCTAAGAGTCCTCCCAGCCACTGACATTTCCTGTTCTAAGGGTCCCTCCAGCCCTGACATCCTTGTTCTCAGGGTCTCCCCAGCCCTGACATCCCCTCTTCTAAGGGTCCCTCCAACCCTGACATCCTTCTTCTCAGGGTCCCTCCAGCCCTGACAATCCCTGTTCTAAGGGTCCCCCCAGCCCTGACATCCTTGTTCTAAGGGTCCCCCCAGCCCTGACATCCTTGTTCTAAGAGTCCTTTCAGCCCTGATATCCTTGTTCTAAGGGTCCCTCCAGTCCTGACATTCCCTGCTCTAAGGGTCCCTCCAGCCCTGACATCCCCTGTTCTAAGAGTCCTTTCAGCCCTGACATTCCCTGTTCTAAGGGTCTCCCCAGCCCTGACATCCCCTGTTCTAAGGGTCTTCCCAGCCCTGACATCTCCTGTTCTAAGGGTCCTTCCAGCCCTGACATCCCCTGTTCTAAGGGTCCTTCCAGCCCTGACATCCCCTGTTCTAAGGGTCCTTCCAGCCCTGACATCCCCTGTTCTAAGGGTCCCCCCAGCCCTGACATCCCCTGTTCTAAGGGTCCCCCCAGCCCTGACATCCCCTGTTCTAAGGGTCTCCCCAGCCCTGACATCCCCTGTTCTAAGGGTCCTTCCAGCCCTGACATCCCCTGTTCTAAGGGTCCCTCCAGCCCTGACATCCCCTGTTCTAAGGGTCCTTCCAGCCCTGACATCCCCTGTTCTAAGGGTCCCTCCAGCCCTGACATTCCCTGTTCTAAGGGTCCTTCCAGCCCTGACATCCCCTGTTCTAAGGGTCCCTCCAGCCCTGACATCCCCTGTTCTAAGGGTCTTCCCAGCCCTGACATCCCCTGTTCTAAGGGTCCTTCCAGCCCTGACATCCCCTGTTCTAAGGGTCCCTCCAGCCCTGACATCCCCTGTTCTAAGGGTCTTCCCAGCCCTGACATCCCCTGTTCTAAGGGTCCTTCCAGCCCTGACATCCCCTGTTCTAAGGGTCCTTCCAGCCCTGACATCCCCTGTTCTAAGGGTCTCCCCAGCCCTGACATTCCCTGTTCTAAGGGTCTCCCCAGCCCTGACATCCCCTGTTCTAAGGGTCACTCCAGCCCTGACATCCCCTGTTCTAAGGGTCCTTCCAGCCCTGACATCCCCTGTTCTAAGGGTCTCCCCAGCCCTGACATCCCCTGTTCTAAGGGTCCTTCCAGCCCTGACATCCCCTGTTCTAAGGGTCCTTCCAGCCCTGACATCCCCTGTTCTAAGGGTCTCCCCAGCCCTGACATCCCCTGTTCTAAGGGTCCCCCCAGCCCTGACATCCCCTGTTCTAAGGGTCTCCCCAGCCCTGACATCCCCTGTTCTAAGGGTCCTTCCAGCCCTGACATCCCCTGTTCTAAGGGTCCCTCCAGCCCTGACATTCCCTGTTCTAAGGGTCCTTCCAGCCCTGACATCCCCTGTTCTAAGGGTCTCCCCAGCCCTGACATCCCTGTTCTAAGGGTCCTTCCAGCCCTGACATCCCCTGTTCTAAGGGTCCCCCCAGCCCTGACATCCCCTGTTCTAAGGGTCTCCCCAGCCCTGACATCCCCTGTTCTAAGGGTCTCCCCAGCCCTGACATCCCCTGTTCTAAGGGTCTCCCCAGCCCTGACATCCCCTGTTCTAAGGGTCCCTCCAGCCCTGACATCCCCTGTTCTAAGGGTCTTCCCCAAGCCCTGACATCCCCTGTTCTAAGGGTCCTTCCAGCCCTGACATCCCCTGTTCTAAGGGTCCTTCCAGCCCTGACATCCCCTGTTCTAAGGGTCTCCCCAGCCCTGACATTCCCTGTTCTAAGGGTCTCCCCAGCCCTGACATCCCCTGTTCTAAGGGTCACTCCAGCCCTGACATCCCCTGTTCTAAGGGTCCTTCCAGCCCTCACATCCCCTGTTCTAAGGGTCCCCCCAGCCCTGACATCCCCTGTTCTAAGGGTCCTTCCAGCCCTGACATCCCCTGTTCTAAGGGTCCCCCCAGCCCTGACATCCTTGTTCTAAGGGTCCCCCCAGCCCTGACATCCTTGTTCTAAGAGTCCTTTCAGCCCTGATATCCTTGTTCTAAGGGTCCCTCCAGCCCTGACATTCCCTGCTCTAAGGGTCCCTCCAGCCCTGACAATCCCTGTTCTAAGGGTCCCCCCAGCCCTGACATCCTTGTTCTAAGGGTCCCCCCAGCCCTGACATCCTTGTTCTAAGAGTCCTTTCAGCCCTGATATCCTTGTTCTAAGGGTCCCTCCAGTCCTGACATTCCCTGCTCTAAGGGTCCCTCCAGCCCTGACATCCTTGTTCTAAGGGTCCCCCCAGCCCTGATATCCCCTGTTCTAAGGGTCCCCCCAGCCCTGACATTCCCTGTTCTAAGGGTCTCCCCAGCCCTGACATCCCCTGTTCTAAGGGTCTCCCCAGCCCTGACATCCCCTGTTCTAAGGGTCCTTCCAGCCCTGACATCCCCTGTTCTAAGGGTCCCTCCAGCCCTGACATCCCCTGTTCTAAGGGTCCCTCCAGCCCTGACATCCCCTGTTCTAAGGGTCCCTCCAGCCCTGACATCCCCTGTTCTAAGGGTCCTTCCAGCCCTGACATCCCCTGTTCTAAGGGTCTCCCCAGCCCTGACATTCCCTGTTCTAAGGGTCCTTCCAGCCCTGACATCCCCTGTTCTAAGGGTCTCCCCAGCCCTGACATCCCCTGTTCTAAGGGTCCTTCCAGCCCTGACATCCCCTGTTCTAAGGGTCCTTCCAGCCCTGACATCCCCTGTTCTAAGGGTCCCCCCAGCCCTGACATCCCCTGTTCTAAGGGTCTCCCCAGCCCTGACATCCCCTGTTCTAAGGGTCCCTCCAGCCCTGACATCCCCTGTTCTAAGGGTCTTCCCAGCCCTGACATCCCCTGTTCTAAGGGTCCTTCCAGCCCTGACATCCCCTGTTCTAAGGGTCTCCCCAGCCCTGACATCCCCTGTTCTAAGGGTCTCCCCAGCCCTGACATCCCCTGTTCTAAGGGTCTCCCCAGCCCTGACATCCCCTGTTCTAAGGGTCTCCCCAGCCCTGACATCCCCTGTTCTAAGGGTCCCTCCAGCCCTGACATCCCCTGTTCTAAGGGTCTTCCCAGCCCTGACATCCCCTGTTCTAAGGGTCCTTCCAGCCCTGACATCCCCTGTTCTAAGGGTCCTTCCAGCCCTGACATCCCCTGTTCTAAGCGTCTCCCCAGCCCTGACATTCCCTGTTCTAAGGGTCTCCCAGCCCTGACATCCCCTGTTCTAAGGGTCACTCCAGCCCTGACATCCCCTGTTCTAAGGGTCCTTCCAGCCCTGACATCCCCTGTTCTAAGGGTCCTTCCAGCCCTGACATCCCCTGTTCTAAGGGTCCTTCCAGCCCTGACATCCCCTGTTCTAAGGGTCTCCCCAGCCCTGACATCCTTGTTCTAAGGGTCTCCCCAGCCCTGACATCCCCTGTTCTAAGGGTCCCTCCAGCCCTGACATCCCCTGTTCTAAGGGTCTTCCCAGCCCTGACATCCCCTGTTCTAAGGGTCCTTCCAGCCCTGACATCCCCTGTTCTAAGGGTCTCCCCAGCCCTGACATCCCCTGTTCTAAGGGTCTCCCCAGCCCTGACATCCCCTGTTCTAAGGGTCTCCCCAGCCCTGACATCCCCTGTTCTAAGGGTCTCCCCAGCCCTGACATCCCCTGTTCTAAGGGTCCCTCCAGCCCTGACATCCCCTGTTCTAAGGGTCTTCCCAGCCCTGACATCCCCTGTTCTAAGGGTCCTTCCAGCCCTGACATCCCCTGTTCTAAGGGTCCTTCCAGCCCTGACATCCCCTGTTCTAAGCGTCTCCCCAGCCCTGACATTCCCTGTTCTAAGGGTCTCCCCAGCCCTGACATCCCCTGTTCTAAGGGTCACTCCAGCCCTGACATCCCCTGTTCTAAGGGTCCTTCCAGCCCTGACATCCCCTGTTCTAAGGGTCCTTCCAGCCCTGACATCCCCTGTTCTAAGGGTCCTTCCAGCCCTGACATCCCCTGTTCTAAGGGTCTCCCCAGCCCTGACATCCTTGTTCTAAGGGTCTCCCCAGCCCTGACATCCCCTGTTCTAAGGGTCTCCCCAGCCCTGACATCCCCTGTTCTAAGGGTCCCTCCAGCCCTGACATCCCCTGTTCTAAGGGTCTTCCCAGCCCTGACATCCCCTGTTCTAAGGGTCCTTCCAGCCCTGACATCCCCTGTTCTAAGGGTCCTTCCAGCCCTGACATCCCCTGTTCTAAGGGTCTCCCCAGCCCTGACATCCCCTGTTCTAAGGGTCTCCCCAGCCCTGACATCCCCTGTTCTAAGGGTCACTCCAGCCCTGACATCCCCTGTTCTAAGGGTCCTTCCAGCCCTGACATCCCCTGTTCTAAGGGTCCCCCCAGCCCTGACATCCCCTGTTCTAAGGGTCCCTCCAGCCCTGACATCCCCTGTTCTAAGGGTCTCCCCAGCCCTGACATCCCCTGTTCTAAGGGTCCCTCCAGCCCTGACATCCCCTGTTCTAAGGGTCTCCCCAGCCCTGACATCCCCTGTTCTAAGGGTCCCTCCAGCCCTGACATCCCCTGTTCTAAGGGTCTCCCCAGCCCTGACATCCCCTGTTCTAAGGGTCCCTCCAGCCCTGACATCCCCTGTTCTAAGGGTCTCCCCAGCCCTGACATCCCCTGTTCTAAGGGTCCCTCCAGCCCTGACATCCCCTGTTCTAAGGGTCTCCCCAGCCCTGACATCCCCTGTTCTAAGGGTCTCCCCAGCCCTGACATCCCCTGTTCTAAGGGTCCTTCCAGCCCTGACATCCCCTGTTCTAAGGGTCTCCCCAGCCCTGACATCCCCTGTTCTAAGGGTCTCCCCAGCCCTGACATCCCCTGTTCTAAGGGTCCTTCCAGCCCTGACATCCCCTGTTCTAAGGGTCTCTCCAGCCCTGACATCCCCTGTTCTAAGGCCACGTCCCATCGAAGGTCAGCGTAGCCTCTAAATCGGAGCCTTCTTTGAGGCCCCAGCTTGCCCTGGCCCTTGAACCTTGTGGCCCCGTGCTCAGTGCCATGCCTGGCATCTCAGTGTCACTTAGTGAGCAGATGCGAAGCAGCAGGGAAGAGGAGCCCTGCCAGCTCTAGGAGGAGTTTGCTGCCCGGTCTTGGTCCCGGCTCTGAGGGACAGGAGAGAGCCTTTGGTGGCCCTTGTCCTGCCCCAGGAGGGACCCCAGCAGAGCTGAGCCGTCCCCAGGCTCCTCCCCCTGCCCCCAGCCCAGGACGCACCTGCCCCTTCCCGCACACCTGGATGCTCCTGGATGCTCCTTGGCTCCCAAGTGCCCCAGACGGCCAACCTGGCTCAGAAAGGGCCCGCCAGGGTCCCCGGCTGCCTCTTCCTGGCCCAGTCTAGAGAGCTTGGCTCTGGGCTCGTCCTCCTCAGCCGATCTTCCTTTCCTGGCCCGGGTCCCCTCCCACCTGAGCTCCTCCCCCGCCCTCCCTCCAGACCCTCCCCTACCTCTGCCCCCTGCCTGGGCCCTGCCCTGCCTCTCCCTCTCAGTGGACGCTGTCCAGGGCTCCAGCCTGGCCCCCTCCCTCCCTCCCTTTATAGGCTTCCCTGGAATGATCTCATTGCTTCTCCTCTCCTGATGGCTCCTGTGCTCCCACGTGGCCCTGGGGGGCTGCCTCTGAGCCCCTCCGGCCCCTGAGATCCACGTGGCCCGAGGAGGTCGCCCTGCAGCCTCTCCCCGTCTCTAGGGCTCAGCCTTAGCCTCAAAATGATACGTGCCACTGGGCTTGCAGCAGAGTCAGCTCCCCGGAGAGCAGGCACGGTCATCTGTGCCTCTGAGTGCTCCTAAAAGCCGAGGAGTGGAAGCAGAGCACCCTCTGGAGAGGTAGTGAGGTGCCCATCCCTGAAGGTATTTAAGCTGAGCCTGGAAGATTATTTGTCAGAGATGGTGGTAGAAGAGATCTCTGTTCAGGGATCAGTTAGTGCCTTCGGGTCCCTCTAAACTCAGATTCTGGGCTCTATTCTCCTCCCTCTCTTCAGTCTGTCCCCAGCTGCTTCCGGTGTTCCCAGGCCCAACAAAGCCCGATTTCTGGTCCTGCCGGTCCTCCAAAGCTTCTCTCCCCACCGGCAGGCCCTGCTCAGCCTTCCCCTTCCCTGCCTGGGTCCTCATCCACCTACGCTTCAGAGAGCTGCCAAAATAACCTGCCTAAAGCAATGAGCATGGCTAGGAGACTCCCCATCGCGACCATGTCGGCCTGTGTGTTGGGCCCTATGGCTGCCCCACTCTGCCCTCCGCCCCCAAGCCCACAGACTCTTTTCCTTCCAAAGTAGAGTCCTTTTCATTTGGAGTATCAGCGCCCCTCCTTCCTCGGCGTCCACAGGCCCCCTCGCAGCGCAGCGGGGAGGCGTGGGGGCCACGTCCCCTCCTTCCTTCCCCCTCCAATTCCCTCTTTCCCTTGAACACTCTGCTTACTTTTTTTTTAATCCTTACTTCTTTTAACTATTAAACCCTACTTCTTTTTTTTTAACCCTGACCTTCCATCTTGGAGTCAATAGTGTGTATTGGATCCAAGGCAGAAGAGTGGACAGGGCTAGGCCATGGGGGTCAAGTGACTTGCCCAGGGTCACACAGCCAGTTTTGCCAAAAGCCAGAGAAGACTGGGAGGGAAGGGAAGAGCCACAGTAAGAAATGGGGAGCCACCGAGATGGAGCATGATGGTTGGACCTGACTTTAGGAAGCTCATTGGGTGGTTGAGGGGAGGATGAACTGGAGGGAGGAGGCAAGGAGGCTCCCCCGGGCCCCTGTGGCCATAGTCCAGTTGTGAAAGGGTGAGGCTCTACCCCAGAGCAGGGCAGGCATCAGAGGAGACAAGGGCTGGTATAAAGGCAGAAGCAACACCAGGTGAATGGGGGAGTGGGTCAGAGAGGGCCAGGAGTTAAGGATGGCACTGGGGGGATGATGGTCCCATCCACAGGGACAGGGCTGTCTTAACTTTTCCATTTAAATCTCTGGTGTCTAGCACAGTGCTGGGCACATAGGGCTTAATACATGCTTTTTCTTTCATTCATTCATTCATTCATTCTGTCTGCCAAATTTTCCTAAAGGGATTTGTTCCTAGTTCCAAGCCTCCTGGGCATCTGAGTGGCACCATGGAGAGAATGCCAGGCCTCATCTTCTTAAGTTCAAAGCTGGCCTCAGGAATTTACTAGCTGAGTGACCTTGGGCAAGTCACTTCACCCTGTTGGCCTCAGTTTCCTCATTTTTCAAGTGAGTCGGAGAAGGAAATGACCAACCACTCTAGGTTCTTTGCCAAGAAGTCATCAAGAGTTGGACACAATTAAAAAACTATTCAACAACAACAACAGCAACAACAACATGCCATCTTGGATCATGCCAGTGCTACATTCCCTTCCCCCCAACCCCACACATACTTCAAGTTCCCTACAGACAAGGACCATACCCATTTCATCTTTGCATGCCCACTTCCTGCGACGGATCCTTGGACATGGTGGGGGATAATAAACAGAGAGTCAGATTCTCTCCCTTTGTATCTCCATAACCTCACTGCTCGGCACGCAGTTGGTGCCTAATATGGAGTCATGAATCCATTGATTGATTAGCTGGTTTCTGAAATGCCTCCCCCACTTTCCCACCCTCCACCTTCACCATCATTCTCCTTTTGTCAACTTCTCCTCAGAACCACATCCTTCCATCCCAAAGACATTCCCAGGACATCCAAGAATTCCCAATTGCCATTCCTTTAGCCGTTGTGATTCGTGTTCTTGCTGATCATACTTTGTGCCAAAGCAGCAACGAAAACTCCATGCAATCCCTTCATGCCTTTCAGCATGTCCAGTAAACATCCCCAAAGCATCCCCAGACCTGTGCAGGCCAGAGACCTGGAAGCCCAAGACAGAAGGGGATCTGGCCTGACTAGAGATTTCAGAAACTCGAGAGCTGGACAGAGCCTTCGAGAATACCTTCCGTGATGGCGAACCTATGGCACGTGTGTGTAGTCATTTTTGATGATCCACAGCCACATACAGAGACATGTGGGGCCGCATGCCGAGAAGGACGTTTTTTTCTCAAAGTGACACCACCCAAGTTAGGCTCGGTTTTTTGGTGAATTTTGACACACCAACCTCAAAAGGTTGCCCATCACTGGCCTAGATCAACCCTCTCCTGGTCCAAATGGTGAAACGGAGGCTTTTCGAGGTTAAGGGATTCCCCCCAAAAACGTCAGATGAGGATGAAAAGAGATGTTCGGGCCTCCAGTTGAATCCCCTGTCTACTGAGCACACCGACCCAAAAGGGTTCAAGGACTATCTGGGCAAGAGTAGACCCTAGAGATCAGCTAGTCCAGACTCCTCATTGGACAGAGATGGGAAATGGAGGCCCAGGCTCTCCAAGGCACTCTGCATTCTGCATGCCTTCTGCATTTGGTAGAACCCTAGAACTTGGAATCTGGAAGAGACTTTGAAAAGTAGGACATCAGAGCTGAGAGGAAGCTTAGAATGGGGAATGACCAAGCTCAAAGGGCCTTGTGAACAGGGAATGGCAGAGCTGGGAGGGATCTTAGAAAAGGAAATGTCATTGCCAAGAAGGACTTTAGAACAGGAAATATCATAACTGAGAGATACCTTAGAGCATGTAATCTAAGAGCTAGAAGGGACCTTTGAACATAAAACATAAGAGTTAGGAAGGACATTAGAAGACGAATGTCAGAGCTGCAGCATGGAATGTTCAGGGCTTAGAACATGGAACATTAAAACGCAGAGGAATCCTAGAACATAGAATTTCAGAGATGGGAAGGATTTCAGACCAGAGAATACCCCATTTGGGGAGAATCTTAGAACATAGAATGTAAGAGCTAGAAAACATGTTAGAATATAAAAGATCAAAGTTGGGAGGGACCATAAAACAAAGAATGTCAGAGCAGGAAGGGATCTGAAACTGAAGAATTCGGAGGCAGAAGGCACCTTAGAACACAGAATATCAGAGCTGGGAGGACCTTTCAGACAAAGAAGGTCAAAACTAGGTGTGAATTTAGGACATAGACTGTCAGAGCAGAGGAACCTTAGAACACAGAATTTTAGAGAAAGGAGGGATTTTAGAAAGATCTTAGAACAAAATGTCAGAGTTGGGAAGGATCTTGGAACCAAGAATTTCAGAGCTAAATGAGATCTTCAAACTGAGAACAACAGCTATCAGAGAGCTATTAGAACAGAGAATGTCAGGAGAGGGGCTTAAAACACATAATATCCAAAATAGGAAGGACCTCAAAACAGGGAACATCCAAGCTAGGAAAGAGCTTCTCACATCCAGGAAGGAGCTTAGAAGACAGAATGTCAGCCCTACCGGAGACCTTAGAACACAGAATATTCAACATTGAAATGATTCTCAAAATCTCGTCCAGCATCCTCAGCTTACTGAGGATGAACTAGGCTGTCAACTATGCCGTGAGGTGGGGGGAAGCAGGGTGTCTCAGTGGATTGAGAGCCAGGCCTGGAAACAGGAGATTCTGGGTTCAAATGTGACCCCAGACACTTGCTAGCTGGGTGACCCTGAACAAGTCCCTTGACCCCCTTGGCCTAGCCCTTCCCGCTCTTCTGCCTTGGAGCCAATACACAGTATTGACTCTTAAGATGGAAAGTAAGGGTTTTTTAAAAAGACAACCTTAGAAAACCATTCTCTGGGCAGCTGGGTGGCACAGTGGATAGAGTGCCAGGCTTGGAGTCAGGAGGACTTGGGTTCAAATCTGGCCTCAGACACTTCCTAGCTGTGTGATTCTGTACAAGTCATGCTTAAAATTCTAAGTTGCTGAACAATTCTGATCCCCATTGTTAGAGAATCTCTGTACTGAGAGTTCCTTAGAGATCTAGACAAAATCAAAGACCTGTTTTGATAGTTCTTTATAGATTACAAAGCGCTTTCTTTATGACAACCCTGACAATCAGGTAGCAAATTATTTCCCATTTGACAGAGGAGAAAAATTGAGGCACAGAGAAGTTGGGTGGTTTCTCCAGGATCACACCATACTCCAAGCCAGGTCCTCCTGAGTCCAAGCCCATTATTGCCCTCTCCCTGGCCTCCCATCTCGTTCCTCTGGGGAGAGGACCCCCTCCTTCCCTTCCCTGCAGAGCACCCCGCTCCCTGGCCCCTCTCCTCTTTGCTGGGCGCAGCCCATCGCCTCCCACCGAGTTCTCTCAGCAGGTAGTAGTTACCTGAGGGATGATCCAGGAGGCCCTGCAGAGATGCACACACCTGTCCCCTCCAGGTAGGACTCTCCGGCTGGCTGCTAGGTGGAGGCAGAGAAGCAGCCAGCCTGGTAGGAGGAGCCAGCTGGCGTCACCCCAAGCCAGGCTGGATCCCCACCCAGGCTGCCCAAGGCCTTACGAACCCGACTGTTTCATGGTTCTCATTCTTGGAGGGTGAAATAGGGGTGAGGCCTTGATTCCTTCCAGAGCATCTCATGGGTCCTGGGTTTCAAGCCCAGCCTGCTCAGGAGGCCTTGGGGGGAAGAGGGGGACAGGGACCCCTGGAAGGGCCAGGTCTGAGGCCTGGGGGGAGGGGGCAGGGACCCCTGGAAGGGCCAGTCTGAGGCCTGGGGGGAGGGGGGCAGGGACCCCTAGAAGGGCCAGGTCTGAGGCCTGGGGGGAGGGGGGCAGGGACCCCTGAAAGGGCCAGGTCTGAGGCCTGGGGGGGGCAGGGACTCCTGGAAGGGCCAGGTCTGAGGCCTGGGGGGAGGGGGGCAGGGACCCCTGAAAGGGCCAGGTCTGAGGCCTGGGGGGAGGGGGCAGGGACCCCTGGAAGGGCCAGGTCTGAGGCCTGGGGGGAGGGGGCAGGGACCCCTGGAAGGGCCAGGTCTGAGGCCTGGGGGGAGGGGGCAGGGACCCCTAGAAGGGCCAGGTCTGAGGCCTGGGGGGAGGGGGCAGGGACCCCTGGAAGGACCAGTCTGAGGCACTGGGAAGCTCCTCAACTTTTAGAAGGCTGCTCAGAGACAGACGAGCCAACACCTCCTCTCCCTATTTTTACCGACAGACACTAAAGGGGGTGCTAATAGTCTCTGGCCCCCCTCTGCCTGGGTCAGACCTACAGGGAAGACGACCTTGTCTACACTTATTTTAGACAGGAGGAAACTGAGGCATGGAGATGTTAGAAGACCCCCGAGACTTCATGAGTGGAGCCCATGTGTTGTTCAGAGGTGTTGCTTAGGAATAATGGGGTTCAGGGGCTCCACGTAAGGACTGTCCCAAAAAGATCGCCCCCAGGAGGGTGAGAAGATGGGGGAGCTCATCCGAGGAGGCCAGGCTGTTTGGGCCGAGGGGAGGCAGGCAGCCAAGATGGCTTGGGATCCAGATCTTTGAAGGGCTGCCAAGGGGAAGAGGGTGCGCCTTGCTCCTCTGACCCCAGAAGGCAGAAGAAATGGGGGGCTTAGAAACGGCAAGGCGGCGGGACTGGGCTGTGGGGCAGGGAAAGCTTTTGCGGAATGGGCTGCCTCGAGAGCGGGCAGCATCCCTCATGAGAAGTCTGGGGGGGGGTCTCTTTAGAAGAATCCATTTCATGGATGCCTTTTGTCTCACATCATCCTCATTTCCCAGCTCCACCCCCTCCCAATTGAACCCTCCTTTTAATAAAGAAAAACAATTAATGGGAAAACATGTGATATTGAAACCTGGACAGGTAATGCTTAGAATATTCTGACCTATTTGTCCTTTTAGCATGACTATGAGGTGGCTCAGTGGATAGAGCACCAGGCCAGAGGCAAGAAGACCTGAGTTCAAATCCAGTCTCAGATACTTCCTAGCTGCATGACCCTGGATAAGTCATTCCACCCTATTTACTTCCATTTTTTATTGTTATTTTAAAATGTTTATTAATTTTTAAAATTAATTTTTTTTTCATTTTCTCATCTGTCAAATGAGCTGGAGAAGGAAATGGCAAACCATTCCAGGATCTTTGCCAAGGAAACCCCCCAAAACCAAATAACAACCCTAATACTGACCTCTCTGCCAGAGGGAAGAAAAATGTTTCAGTAGAAGAAATTCCTGGTCCATTATGCGTAGCCCTTAGACAGCTGCAGAGATCCCTTCCAATGTTAAGAATCTGTGATTCAGGGGCAGTTTGATGGCACCAGGCCTTGAGACAGGAGGTCCTGGGTTCAAATGTGGCCTTAGACACTTTGTGGCTGTGTGACCCTGGATGAGTCACTTGACCCCCATTGCCTAGCCCTTGCCACTCTTCTGCCTTGGAGCCAATACACAGTACTGATTCCCAGACGGAAGGTGAGGGTTTTTAATATATTATATACTATATGTCATATATAAAGTTTATATATTACATATTCACTTTATATTATTCTATTAACTTTGATATATTTATCACTATATCAATATATATTAACTTTATCTATCTATAACATATATTGACTTTAAGATGGAAGGTAAGGATTTTTAATATATTACATATAGTATGTTTATATTATATATAAATAAAATTTATACATATATTGACTTTATATTATCAAATTATATTCATATATTAACAAATATATATTAACTTTGATATATTTATATTCACTATATCAATATATAATATATTAACTTTCTATATATGATATATAAACTTTAAGATGGAAGTTAAAGATGTTTTTTTTTAAACCCTCGACTTCTGTCTTGGAGTCAATACTATGTATTGGTTCTAAGGCAGAAGAATGGTCAGGGCTAGGCAATGGGGGTCAAGTGACTTGCCCAGGGTCACACAGCTAGGAAGTGTCTGAGGCCAGATTTTAACCTAGGACCTCCCGTCTCTAGGTCTGGTTCTCAATCCACTGAGCCTCAAGTGTTTTTTAATACATTGGGGGCAGCTGGGTAGCTCAGTGGATTAAGAGTCAGCCCTAGAGACGGGAGGTCCTAGGTTCAAATCTGGCCTCAGCCACTTCCTAGCTGTGTGACCCTGGGCAAGTCACTTGACCCCCATTGCCTAGCCCTTACCACTCTTCTGCCTTGGAGCCAATACACGGTATTGACTCCAAGATGGAAGGTAAGGGTTAAAAAAAAAATACATTATATATATTATATATTGACTTTATATTATTATATTAACTAATATATATTAACTTTGATACATTTCTCTCTATATTAATATAATCTATTAACTTTATATATTATATATCTAAATATTGACTTTAAGATAGAAGATAAGCATGTTTAATACATATTTATATATTATATTTATATTATATATAAATAGAATTTATACATATATTGACATATTCTTTTTAACAAATATATATTAATTTTGATATATTTATCAATATATATCCATAGATATTAACTTTATTTCTATTCATAATATAGAAACCTTAAGATGGAAGGTTAGGGTTTTTAACACATTATATGTTATATATTGACTTTATATTATATTATTATATTAACTAATATATTAACTTTGATATATTTCTCTCTCTATATCAATATATAATATATGAACTTTATAACATATGTTGACTTTAAGTTAGAAGACAAGGGTTTTGTAGACACACACGCACACATAGAAGAGAGCCAGGGACACAGACGTTGTTGCTGTTCAATTGGGTCCAACATGTCATGACCTCATTTGGAGTTATTTTTATCAAAGATCCTGAAGGAGTTTGCCTTTTCCTTCTCTAGCTCATTTGATAGAGGAAGAAATGCGGCAAACAGGCTTGAGTGACTTGCCCAGGGTTACACAAGTGTCTGAGGCCAAATATGAGCTCACGTCTTCCCGACTCCAAACCTGATGCTGTATCTACTGCCCCACCTAGCTGCCCATACACTTAAAAAAATAACCCATTTCTATAACTGATATTTTATATATAATCTAATATTCTTTATATTTGTTACAACATTTTTGTTTGTTGAGATTTGATAAGTTCACAGTATTAAAATTATTTTTAAGGTGCCTACTATGTGCCAGGTACTGGGGACACAAAGACAAAAAAGAAGAATCTGTGTCCTTAAAGAGCCTACATTTGGGGGGGGCACCCAGATAAATGAATACAAGTTACATACAGCAAACTCAAAGTAACTTCTTTTTTTTGTTGCTTACCCTTCTTTTATTTTTTTTATTTCATTTAATTAATTAACTTAGAATATTTTTCCATGCTTCCATGCTTCATGTTCTTTCCCTCCTGTCCTCCCACCCCCCTCCTGTAGCCAACAAGCAATTCCACTGGGTTTTACATGTGTCATTGATCAAGGCCTATTTCCATATTATTAATATTTGCACTAGGATGATCATTTAGAATCTACATTCTCAATCATATCCCCATCAAACCATGTGATCAAGAAGTTGTTTTTCTTGTGTTTCTGCTCCCACAGTTCTTCCTCTGAATGTGGATAGCATCTTTCTCATAAATTCCATCCGAGTTGTTCAGGGACATTGCATTGCTACTAGCAGAGAAGTCCATTACGTTCAACTGTGCCACAGTGTATCCATCTCTGTGTATAATGATTTCCTGGTTCTGCTCCTTTTGCTCTGCATCACTTCCTGGAGGTTGTTCCAGTCTCCATGGAATTCCTCCACTTTATTATTCCTTTTAGCACAATAATATTCCAGCACCAACATATACCACAATTTGTTCAGCCATTCCCCAATTGAGGGGCATCCCCTCATTTTCCAATTTTTGGCCACCACAAAGAGAGCAGCTATGAATATTCTTGTACAAGTCTTTTTCCTTATTATCTCTTTGGGGTACAAACCCACAACGTAACTTCTGGTGATGGGGAAGAGGACATCAACCTGTGAGGCAGGGAGAAGTGGGAGATGTCAAAAGGCTTCCTGTAGGAGGTGGCATTAAATTGAGGTGTAGGAAGAGGAGGAATTCTATGCATCAGTGAGGAGAGGTGAAGAGGCAGAGCATGCCTGGAGTAAGGCACAGACTATGCCAAGTGGTGGACACTGCCCATGTGACCCCCTTCTCCTCTTCAGGCTTCATTTCCTTATCTATAGAATGAAGAGGTTGGACTAGGTTGCTTCTAGAGTTCCTTCCAGCTCTCTGTCCCATGACCAGAGCTCTGAGGGGCAGTGATGGGCTATCTACAACTCTACAAAGATGAGTTGGAATGGCCTGGTGCCAAGAAGAGACCAGAGGGAGCCATAGAAGCTTCTTGAACTAGGGAGTGACGTTATTATTATTATTATTATTATTATTGTTATTATTATTATTATTATTATTACTTCCTTTACACTCATCCTCGCCCATTATCAGGCATAGCCTCTTGCTCTCCAACACCAAGATAACCAGTAGAAACATGCAGAAAATCCAGACAACCAGCTGTTCTGAGAGCCTGAGGCCAAATGAGTGATGGGTCCAAGTTTTCCATTGAATTATGTGAGGTCATGTCTGAACCAATGATTTTCCTCTCCCCCAAGGCTTGGAGTGCCTGACAGACTCCACTCTGCCATTAGTGAGGGAGATTGGCACCGTGAAGAGCACGGAGCTTAGAGTCCCAAACCCTGGGTTCAAATCCTAGGGCATCTGATTACTAGCTATTTAAGTCTGACCCAGTCACTTATATATTCTATATATAACCTATATATATATAGGTTCTCGACCTATAAACTGAAAATAATGAGAATAAACACATTGGTGGCTTAGAAAGCAGCCTCGATTTGGAGTCAGAGGACCTGGGTTCAAATCTGCTCTGCTCTGCCTCTTATTCCCTATACCACCTTAGGCAAGTTGGTTCCTTGTGGGATCTCCATCCATTTGAGACCATCTCCTCAAACCCTCTCATTTTTCTGATGAGGGAAATAATGCCCAGGGAGAAGAAGAGACTTGAATTGGAAGAGCATCTAAAGTCGGTAGTCTCCCAGGTGTAGAGGAGGCTGGTATAGTCACACTAGAGAATGGCTGGAGTTTTTCAAGGAGACAAGAATAGGGCCCTGCTCTATTCCTGGAGCCTCCAACAAGGGCCATGATGAATCGTGGGTAGATGGAGGGGGTGGGGGAGAATCTTGGTGCTTGTTGAAATCACTCCTAGTTTGGGGATCATGGAAAAGGGACCAGCTAAAAGACATTCCTGCCCTTATCCTTTAAAAAAAAAAAAAAACAACTGGGGGGGGGGGTGGCTTAGTGGAGAGAGTGCCAGGCTTGGAGACAAGAGGTCCTAGGTTCAATTTTGACCTCGGGCATTTTCTAGCTGTGTGACCCTGGACAAGTCACTTAACCCCCACTGCCTAGCCTTTCCAGTTCTTCTGCCTTGGTGTGTGCACACACACACACACACACACACACACACACACACACACACCCTTGACCCTGTCAACCCCCTAAATTATCTCCTTATATCCCTCCTCCCTCTCACAAATCCTAGAGAGAAGGAACTCCAGGAGTTGCCTCCCTCACTTCCTGGCATTCCACTCATTCCTTGACTGGGTGATGGTACTTCTCCCATCCATGATCTCTGGGACTAAATCCCTTTGGCCCATTGTCATTCCTCGGCCTTCTTGACCTCCCTGGCCCTGGCCCCTCTCTTCTCTTCCCCTCCTTCTCCATCTGGTCCCAGATCTCATCTCACCTGTCAGAAGGGGCCTCCTTTCCAGGATCTGTGTGAGGGTGGGGGTCCCTGGGGCCCTCTTCCCTCATCTGTCTACCCCCCTCTCTCATCCATTCCATCAGTTCCTCCAGGACGACTCCCACATTTACGAAGTCAGCCCTCATCTCTCTCCTGAGCTCCAGTCTGGCCTCTCTGCCTCCACCTGGATCTCCTCTAGGCCTGCCGCACTCAGGGTCCAAGACTGACTTCATCGTCATCTCTCCACCATCCGCCCTCTCACCTTTATTCCTTGGAAGGACGCCAACCTCCCTCCAGTAACCCTGGTTCCTCCTGGGGATGGCAGCCATCACCCAAGGTAAAGGAGCTTAGATGAATTGGCTTCCAAGGATCCTTCCACCTTGAATGTTCTACGTTCTAAAGTCCCTCCCAGTGCTGACATCTCATTGTCCTTATTGTTGGTTTTTTTTTTTAAAGTAAACCTTCACCTTCCATCTTGGACTCAATACTGTGTATTGGTTCCAGGGCAGAAGAGTGGTAAGGGCTAGGCCATGGGGGTGAAGGGCCTTGCTCAGAGTCACACAGCTAGGAAGTGACTGAGGCCAGCTTTGAACCCAGGACTCCCCATCTCTAGGCCTGGCTCTCCATCCACTGAGCCCCCATTGTCATTATTTTTAAACCGTGATCTTCTGTCTTAGAATCAATATTAAGTATTGGTTCCAGGCCTGGCTCTCCATCCACTGAGCTGCCCCACCCTGACATTTCTGTTTTAAGGGCCCTCCCAACTTTGACCTTTTATGTTCTAAGAGGTTCTGATGTTCTATGTTCTAAGGTTCCTCCTTGCACTAACAACCTATGCTCTAAAGTCCTCCTAGCTCTGAAGTTCCATGTTTTAACCTTCCCACTTCTGACATTTTCTATTTTAAGACTCTTTCCAGATTTGACATTCTGGGTTCTAAGAGGCTCTGATGTTCTATGTTCTAAGGTTCCTCCTTGCACTAACAACCTATGCTCTAAAGTCCTCCTAGCTCTGGAGTTCCATGTTTTAACCTTCCCACTTCTGACATTTTCTATTTTAAGACTCTTTCCAGATTTGACATTCTGGGTTCTAAGAGGTTCTGATGTTCTGTGTTCTAAGGTCCATCCAGTTCTAACGTTCTAGACTCTAAAATCCCTTCTAACTCTGAAATTCCAAGTTTTAAAGCCCTTCCCACTTCTGACATTTTCTATTTTAAGACTCTTTCCAGATTTGACATTCTGGGTTCTAAGAGGTTCTGATGTTCTGTGTTCTAAGGTCCATCCAGTTCTAACGTTCTAGACTCTAAAATCCCTTCTAATTCTGAAATTCCAAGTTTTAAAGTCCTTCCCAGCTCTGACATTTCCTGTTCCAAGACCCCTCCCAACTCCGAATTGTGTGTTGTAAGGTTTCTCCCAAGCGCTGATATTCGGTGTTCTGAGACGTTCTGCCCTTCCTTGGTTGAAGGTCCCTCCTAGCTCTGAAGTGCTGTGTTTGAAGGTCCTTCCCAGCTGCCACGGTCTCCGTCCTAGGGTCCCTCTCAAATCCAGCTTCCTGGGTGCCGGAGTCCCTTTCAATTCTAGCATCCTGAGGGCTTCGCCACTTCTGGTTTTTAATCCACTGGATTAGGGAGCTACTCAGTCTGTTGCCCCTGCAAGCAGGGTTCATGGGCACATATGAATTTTAAACCGGATTAAGCCCTGCCCTCCAGCCTTACCCAAATTCCATTCTGCTGGAGCAGCTCCATCTCACCTCTGCCAGGGCTCACTTCCCAGGAGTCTGCTTGCTGGTGGACTGGCTGCCAGCCCTCCATTCAGAACTGGGTCTCCCCAGAACCCGGAGGCCGGGTGAGGCAGCTGTCGCCCGAACAGGGCCCACAAATCCCGGGGGGGGGAGGGGCAGGGGGAACCTACAGACCTGGGAGAGACTCCACACCCAGAACTCTTGTGTTTGTTTTTTTTTTATGATTGAATTCACTCAAACAACCAGTGAGTAACTGGATGTTTTCAAAATAATTGGTTACTGGCCCGGCTCCAACCATTTTGTCGGGTTGGGTTTTTTTTTTCAAAGCTTTCATCTGGCACCTGCATTGGCCAAACACTTCTTTATTCATTCATCAAACATTAAATGCCTCCTGGGTGTAGAATACTATGCTAGGCACTTGGAGAAGTAGGAAGTGTAGGCAAGAGACTGTCCTTGCTCTCAGGTCCCATCGTCTAAAAGGGGAGAATCTGACAGCATCCACAGGCCTTTCCCGTATGCCTACCCTTTTTCTCCAAGGCAGGCAGAATCTAAATAGGGTGCAGGTAGGTTAGTAGAGACCCAAGTTCAAATCCCACCTCAGATACCTTAGCAGCTGTGCGATATTGGGCAATCCCTTACTGAGTCAGAAACTCAGTTTCTTCATCTGTAAAATGGGGATAATAGAGAGCTCCAACCTCCCTTGTAAGGAGCAAATGAAATAACACCTGAGGAATCCTTTGCTTAAAGAGCTCTACAATTGCCAGCTACCTATTATGATTATTATGAAATAAAAGCACAAAGGCAATGTGGTGGACCTGCAAGAGCTCTACATTCAGAGTCCGAGGGCCTGGGGGGGAATCCTGGGTCTGACACTTATTAAGTCATCTTGGGCAAGTCCCTTCACTGCCCTGGGACTCAGTTTCCCCTTCTGTCACATGAAGGGTTGGACTAGATGACCACAGAGGGCCCCTCCATCTCGGAATGCTGTGGGAGATGACTCGCTGGCTTAGTCATCGAAGTAGTCGGACTGACATGGAGACCAAGCTCTCCTCTTTGCAGGGCAGGCACTCCCTCCCTCCTCACCTCCACCTCTCAGGATCCCTGGCTTCCTTCCAGGCTCAGCTTGCCTGCGGCCCCATCATGGTGAGTGCCTTCTCCCTCCCTCCTCAAGTGACCCTCTACTTACCAAGCTGTGGTCCCGCCATATTCCCCTGCAGGAAAGAAGCCTCTTGTAGGCAGGGGCCACCTTTGTATCCTCAGATCCTTGCCTGCTCCACTAAGGAGTTGCTTACTAATTGTTTATTGATTATGCATATTTTTAATAATTTAATCAATAAAAATAAAATTATTTGTTTAAATTCTATTGATACACTAAAATGTATGTATTTAAAATAACTTATTTAATAATCCAAAGTAATCCATTAATTAAGAAATGCTTCATAAGTGGGTTCTTTTATTAATGCCCTTTTTTTCTCCCTTTTTATGCCTCGGATTCAAAGTCAGCAGCCTCATTCTCTCTTCCAGGGTCATCAAGGTCCAGTGACAAGCCAAAGTCAGGGTGACTGGAGATGGCCTGGGAGGTAATGGATGGCCTTGGCATTTTCCAAGTCTGATCGCCTCTAAGCGCTCCACAGGGCCTCCTTTAGCCGCCTTCGGGCCGTTGGAACAGATTGTTCCAAGAGGAGCCTCTTGGCTCATCTGCCTCTTCCTCAGGGGAGACATCTTCAGGTGCTTGGGACAAACCTCCTCTAACTCACTGACTTGCGTCAGTTCATACAAACCTTCCCAAGTTTCTGAATTCTTCCTATTTGTCATTTCTTACAGGGCAACAATGTACCGTCCCATTCAGACTCCACCGTAACTGGAGGGAGGGGGAGACCCTGGCCAAGGAGGGTCCAACCTTTAGAGTCTGCTGGGATGATACCACAATTTATTTAGCAATACCCAAGCTGAGGGAGGCTAATTTTGTTTACGGTCCCCCCGACACCCCCAAAAATGGCTATAAATATTTCTGTATTTAGGGGACCTTTCCCTCTGTGCTTGACCTCCTTGGGGCACAATGCCCAGTAGTCATCAAAGTCACTAGGGTAGGGGTCGGAGGGTATGGACAGCTCAGGGACTTTTCTAGTATAATTGCCAATTGTTTTCCAGAATGGCTGGACCAGTTTCCACTGAGTGTACTGGTGTGCCCGTCTTTCCACAGTCCCTCCAACATTGACCATTTTCATCCTGCCATTTTCCTCTTTTGTCATCTTTGCCTTTGAATGAATTCTTCATTCATTCACAAGCCATTTTCTTGACTGAACTCACTGTTGTTTGACTAAATTCAATGGGGGTTTTTAATGGAATTAGTGTGTGCTGGAGGGGAACAGTTGCTACCATGCATTTTTTTCTTACTGAAAAAATTAACTCATTATTTGATTGACTAGAATGAGCAGAGTTTTTCATTGAACTCCCCCATTTATTTGAATGAACAGGCCTGGCCTTTGGAGGTTGTTCATTGTGAACTTATAAGTCATTTTCAATTCAGCATTTCTTTGATAGAATTGACCATCATTTAACTAAATCAACAGCAGAAGCAATTGTGTGTGTGTATAGAAATGGGTTAAGTGTAAACAGTAACCCCCACATCCAGCAGGAAGCATCTAGGGAATAATTGAATTCTTCCAAAATTTGGACACTTATTGAGAGCCAGGCCTAGAGATGGTAGGTCCTGGGTTCAAATTTGACCTCAGACACTTCCTAGCTATGTGATCCTCAGCAAGTCACTTAACCTCCATTGCCTAGGCTTTACCACTCTTCTGCCTTGGAACTAATACTTAGTACTTATTCTAAGGTAGAATGTAAGGATTTAAAAAAAAATCTGGGCACTCATTAGGATAGGTACCCCTCTAGCAAGAGAGCTTGTGCTCAAGGCTGGAGGTATCCATCAAAAATAGGAGAAAATTTAAAAAACAAAACCAAAAAAATCGGACAGAGTCTGCTCTCAAGGAATTTCCATCCTAGTGGGAAGAGAGGATGCTGGCTAGGTTGGTGATGTCATTTAGTAGAGTACTCCCAATGGGAAATATCCTCCACTGATGCAGGTTGGTACTCTTCAACTTCTATAAAGACTTGCCTAGAGCAGTCAGAGGTTAAGTGACTTACCCAAGGTCACTTAGTTTGTGCCAGAGGCAGAACTTGACCCCAGATCCTTCTGATTTCAAGATAAGCCCTCTATCTACTGTACCAGCATTAGTGAACCTTTTAGAGGTTGCCCAAACTGTACCTTCAAGCTGCCTGTGAGCCCCCTGCTTCACCCCAGAAAAGGCAGGGAGGAAGTACTTGTGTTGGGCTGCTGGGTAGTGGGGCAGAGCATGGAAAAATTTTCCCCAGGTGTGGTGAAGAGGGGGAAAAGAACAGCCCCCTCCAGCATGTCAGGGCACACGTGCCATAACTTTGCCAACACAATCACCATTCTGCCTCTATGGGGAGTTATACAAAGAAGGAAATAAAATATAGTTTGAAGGAGAACATACAAATAGCTGAGGTGGCATGGGGTGAGAGGAGAGGGATCCTAGGGAAACAACAGAAAAACCAAAAGAATACACAGTCTCTTCACTGCTGAATCTTAAACTATTTTGGTTCCTTCAAAGCCTGACTCGGGGACCACGTCCCACATGAGATCTTCAAGGCCTTATCTGGTCAAAACCCTTCTGAGCATGGAATAGGGTGTTCCCCCTGCCCCAGGGCCAGAATGTTCCCCCTCCTGGCCACTACCTCCTGCCTTCCTTCACATCTCAGCTCGAATCCCACCTTTCCCTCCTCATCCTCCCACTGCCAATGCCTTCCTTCACAAGTTACCTTCCATTTAGCTTGTATTTACCGTTTATAGCTACCTGCCCCACCAGACTGTGAGTTCCAGAAAAGGGTCTGGTCTTTGGCCTTTCTCTGTGTCCCCAGAGCTTAGTTCACACAGTAAGAACTTAATAAATGCTCACCCACTCACCCTGAACACTTTTTATTTATTTATTTTAAAAAAATTTTATTATATATATTAATAATATAATAAATATTTAATACGTTTCCATTGTTACATGGTTCATGTTTCTCCCTCCCCTCTCCCAGAGCTAACAAGTAATTCCACTGGGTGTATATATATATATATATATATATATATATATATATTTGTGTGTGTGTAAACACATATGTATATTTTATCACTTGAACCCATTACCATATTATTCATTTTTGTAATAGAGTTATCCTTTAAAACCAAAACCCCAGTCCTATACCCATATAAACAAATGATCACTCATGTGTTTTCTTCTGCATTTCCACTCCCACAGTTCTTCCTCTGGATGTGGATGGCATTTTTTTTCATAAGTCCCTCTGCATTGTCCTGGCTCATTGCATTGCTGTTAGCAGCACAATCAATTACACTTGATCATCCCACAATGTTGCAGTTTCTGCGTACAATGTTCTCCTGGTTCTGCTTAGTTCATTCTGCATCAGTTCATGTAGCTGACTGTGAATACTTAAGTGATGGGGATCTCATTACCTCTGGAAGCAGCCTTTGTGGGACAGTTTAGACTGTTAGAAAATCTCTTCTATATTTTTAAAAATAAGATTTTTTTATGAAACTCTTTTGCTTTTATATCCTTTATTATCTCCCACACTATTTCTTCCCCCTCTCCTCCCCTCTAAAGTGCCATCCTGGAGGACCTTCTCCTTCAGTTTGCAGTGTTTTTTGCATAGATGATTTCACTTTGATCCTCCCCCAAACCCTGCAAGGTGGGGGGTAGGGGTGTTCTTGTACCCATTTTACAGATGACTAAATGACTTGCCCCAGGCAGTTTGAAAGGAGGCCTGCCTTGGGTTAATCCGGGCTCCTGCTCCCTGGGGCTTCCCCACACTGGTCCTGGATGTGCTCTCTGGGAGCAAACAAAACAGAGCCGGCTCCCTCTTCCCCCAGCCCTTCAGACAGTTGAAAACAGAGGATCGGGTTTCCTCCCCTTCCACCTCCTGCCCTGCCGAGGAATCCCACAGGCCGGCGTCTCAATTCCCAGCTCACATCATAAGTGGATCTGGTCCAAAGAGAAAAGCTACCTCGGGCCCAGGGCCCTCCCCGCTGTCTGAAGTGTAGATGAGACAGGATCCCGAGAGGCAGGCGATGGAAAGAGGGCTGCCCCTGGAGGCAGGGACCCTGGGTTCAAATCTAGCCAGTTCCATCCCTTTCCCAGGCCTCAGGATCCCCAGCTATCAAATGAGGGACATGGACCCTGTGGCCTCTGAGGTCCCTTCCAGCTCTCACTCAGGAATCCCAAGATCCCAAGCCTCTTCTCCCCCCCATTGCCTCAGTTTCTCCATCTGTAAAATAAGGGAGTCGGACTTGTGAGGCCCCTTCCAGCTCCAGCTGTCTAAGGCTGGGAAGATGTGGACGGCCATCCATCACTGGAGTTTCACGCTGGCCCTGTAGACTGGCCCCCACAAGTATTCATTGTCAGGTTTGGTGGCTTTTGTTGAGGTTGGATTTTTTTTTCTGATGAATAATATGGAAATAGGTATCAAGTGATAACAACTGTACAACCCAGTGGAATTGCTTGTTGGACCTGGGAAGAAGGAGGGAAGAAAATGAATCATGGAAACATGGGAAAATCTTTTAAAAACAAATAAATAAATTTGGATTATTTTTCTGGACTTCAACAGTAAATAAAATGAGCATTTCCAAAAGGAAGCTCATACACCAAACTGAGGATTTCAATTACAGAGAGCTCGCTTGTCTCCTTAAATGTATAATCAGTCCCACATGGAATGCACAAAGCTCTCTGCTCGGTCTGTCATTTTTTTCTTCATCTTTCCCTTTTTTCTTCTGGATATTTCCTTTTTTTCTTCTACTTCAATAATGCTTTATTTTCCCCAATTACATGTAAAAACAATTTTTAAAAAATCCTTACCTGGGGGCAGCTGAGTAGCTCAGTAGATGGAGAGCCAGGCCTATAGATAGGAGGTCCTGGGTTCAAATATGACCTCAGACCCTTCCTAGCTGTGTGACCCTGGGCAAGTCACTTGACCCCCATTGCCTAGCCCTGACCACTCTTCTGCCTTGGAGCCAATACACAGTATTGATTCCAAGACGGAAAGTAAGGGTTTAAAAAAAAAATCCTTACCTTCTGCCTTAGAATCGATTCCGTGTATTGGTTCTAAGGCGGAAGAGCAGTATGGACTAGGCAATGGGGTGAAGTGACTTGCCCAGGGTCACTCAGTGAGGAAGTGTATGAGATCAGATTTGAACCCAGGACCTCCCGTCCCTAGGCCTGGCTCTCCATCCACTGAGCTACCCAGCTGACCCCTTAAAAACAATTTTTGCATCCATTTTCTAACACTTTGTAAGTTCCAAATTCTCTCTCTCCCTTTCCCCCTCCCCAAGATGGTCACCAATTGAGATTGATCATAGCTGTTATCATCATTCTGTATTTCTTCTTTTTTAGAGCTTCAATGATCTTCTTTTCCTCTTTCTTTGAGATGGCACGAGTATCCTATCCCTAACCCCCTCTCTTTCCCACCGGCCAAGATTGGGAAGAATAGAACCCATCGCCTCCGATTGCAATAAGCCCATTTCACAGATGAGAAACTATTCCAGAGTGATTTGCAAACGTCAGAGCCGGAGATCTCTGCTAAAGGAAGCGTATCCGCCTTCCACCTCGAATCATAACCATCCTCCTCATCATAACAGTGACGACTCCCTTGGGAGAGTCTCTGCAGATTTACAAGGCGGGTGCCCGCAGCCACCCCACAGAGACAGGCGATGCCACGCTCATTTTCCCATGTCGCCATAGCACTCTTTGGGGGGGGGGTGCCAGGAAGGGGGGGAAGTGAGTCACTGGAACACCCAGATCCCCAAAGAATGGGGACTGTGGGCCCCCGGCTGGCCTTGGAGAGGCACCCAGGGGTGTCCTGAGCAGGTGCCCACATGCTGCCAAGGAGGAGTCCCTAAAGGCAAGAGAAGTCAAAGGATCCAAGAAATGGACAGAAAGTCACAAAAGAGGAGTGGGAGCATGGGATGCACAGGGAATTCAAGGATGCCCCCCTTACACACACACACACACACACACACACACACACACACACACACGCCAACATTTACGTGCCAAGCACCCTTCTAAGTACTTTGCAGTTCTTATCTCATTTAATCCTCATCCTGGGAGATATTACATCCCCACTTTACAGATAAGGAAACAGAGACAAAATGTAGGAAGTAGAGGCTCTTATTGGTCCCATTTTACAGATAAGGAAACAGAGTCAAAAGGAAGTTAAGTGACTTGCCTAGGATCATAGGACTAGTAAGTGTCTGAAGCCAGATTTGATCTTAGGTCCTCCTGACTCCTGAAAAACATGTTGGGTAAATCTTCCTGTGTTGGACTTATGTGAGAATAGAGACAAGAGTCATCCAGGAAGGGCAGACCGTGAGGGGTGGCTACCTGCATTGCTGGAGGAAACTCTTGAATCTAATGGAGCATCATTGAGGTCTCTGGAATAATCAGAGGAGTTAGTTCCAACCCCACCTATTACACTTAGGAACTGTTTCATATTGGGCAAATGGTAAGCCTCAGTTTGCTCCTATGTAAAATGGGCTGATTGGTCTAAAGGATCTCTGATATTTCTTCCAGCTCTGGGTCACCATCCACATTAACTCCTTGAAGTTCAGATTTCTTGGTATGGCATTCAATGTCCCCCCTGCTTTAGCATCAGCCTCTTTTTTAATACATAATGGCAATAAATGGAAGGATGCTGACTGTGGGGTCTGAGGACCTCGATTCAAATTCTTCCTCTAACATTTACCAGCTATGTAACCTTGGAGAAGTCCCTTAAGTTCTCTTTGCATTAGTTCCCCTATTTTTTTAAAATAAGAAGGTTGGGGGGCAGCTGGGTGGCTCAGTGGATTGAGAGCCAGACCTAGAGACGGGAGGTTCTGGGTTAAAATCTGGCCTCAGACACTTCCCAGCTGTGTGACCCTGGGCAAGTCACTTGACCCCCGTTGCCTAGCCCTTACCACTCTTCTGCCTTGGAGCCAATACACAGTATTGACTCCAAGGGAAGGTAAGGGTTTAAAAATCAAAATAAATAAATAAAAACAAACAAACTAATGAATGAATGAATGAATGGCTAAATAAATAAATAAGAAGGTTGAACTAGATGCCCTCTAGGAAGCTTCTTCCAGTTCTAAACACGTGATCCTCGTGAGTCTAATGAAAGTCATTTCCTGCTCCCTGCCTCAGTTTCCCCATCTTTAAAATGAGCAGATTGGGCTAGATGGTCTCTACAATTCTTTCCAGCTCTAAATCTCCCATTGCAGAGAACCTTCTTCCATTCCTCCCCAACAGTTCATTCTCAATGTTCCCTCTGCCTGGGATAGATTAAGCGTTAGTCCAACATCCAGCAACAGATGTCTCGAGTTCTATTCTCAGCTTTGTTCACCAACTGTGTGACCCTGAGCAAGTCACTCACTGAGCCCCTGCACCTCCTTTGTAAAACAGAGATCCTACTCGTTGTCTTTCTTGACCCATAACGATGTTGTCAACGGATCAATAGATACATAGAAATATCACATAAATATTATATAAATAGGAAATATTAATATAATATTAATGTGTTCATAAAGAGAAATATTATATACACATCAAGTATTAGATAACATATAAGTAGTATTATGTGAATGCACAAACATAAATATATTAAGAGAAATTTATAAATAGCATATAAATATGAAATATTGATATGTTGTTTGCATTAGGTATTATATAAGTATACACATAAACTATTCTGTAAATACAAATACTATATATAATGCATTATATAAATGTATAGATAATGTAAACATGAATATTATATGAATATAAAATATTTCAATCATATTAAAGAATGAAATTTATATTAATATATTATTTAAGATATAAATATAAACCATTCATGTATAACTATAATGTTTTAATTTTATTATATATAATATATTATATATAATGCAAAATATAATATATAATTTTAATTTAATGTAAATATAAACCATTAATGTATAACTATGTTTTAATTTTATCAGATATATGTTCTATATAATGCATAATATGTACATTTAATTTAATATACAAATATATTACATAAATATATGCCATTAATGTGTAACTATAATGTAAATATAAATATTGTGTATGGATACAAGATATTAACACTATATAAATATAAACTATATATCATGTGGATCTATAAATATAAAACAGAAATAGAAAAATATAAATGGGAGCTGTTATTAACTCTGCATGTCAAAGAGGTGAGAGGTCATCTTGTCCAGCCCCCTGCCACTACTCTACTGTACATAAATGCCTGATGGGGATGACGATGAGAAGAAGGAGGAGGAGGAGGAGGAGGAGGAGGAGGAGGAAAATGCAGATGATAGAGATAGTGAGGATGCCGTAGGATGATGAGTCCATGAGTGATATGAACATGAGGAATATGACAAGGAATCCCAGGATCCTCCTTTGACAAGGACTTGGAGATGTCACATAGTCCAGCCCTCTGATTTCATCTTCAGAAGGAATTTCCTCAAATTCCTGGCTAGAGATTCTCTGTTCGCTTATCTCCACCCTCATTCAGGCCCTCCCTCCTCACTTCATACCTGTCCTACTGTGCAACAGCCTCCTAACTGGCCTCCCTGCCTCCGGTGTCCTTCCTCCATTCCTTCCCCCATGCAGATGCCAAACAGACATTCTAAAGTACAGAAATGACTCGGTGCTCCCCTTCTCAAGAAGCTCTGGTGCTCCCAATTGCCTGGAGGATAAATTCCAAACTGTTTGACCAGAAAAGCCTTGCCTCTACTGCCCTTCCTGAGTTCTTCTAGCATCCCCAAGCTCTAGCCCAGCTGGCTTCTTTCTCCATGACCGTCTCCCCCAGCCCTGGACTTCTGCTCAGGCTCTCTCCTACTTGTGCTTCTTGCTCCGACTTTTATTACCCAGATTTCCCTGTATTTCTCCTTTGGTTATTGCTGTCGTTGTTTAGTCATTTTCAGTCTGTCTGACTCTTCATGACCACATTTAAGGTTTTCTTGGCAAAGATCCTGGAGCAGTTTGTCATTTCCTCCTCCAGCTTGTTTTACACACGAAGCCAACAAGGTAAAGTGACCTACCCAGGGTCACATAGCAAGTGAGTGCCTCTCCCCTACCTCGCTTCAAAGAACTCATGACTGATCCTTTGAAAAAGAAGCACAAATAAGAAAAGAAAGATTCGGCAAAGCCCATGGGCATGTGCTCTGTCCCTGACCTGGCAAAGGGTGGGGAGAGGGGAAGCCGCCTCCTCCTCCCTCTTCCTGGGGTCTGAGATGGTCCCTCTGCTTTTTCTTCTTTGTTTTGCTCTGTCCATTGTGGATGGCTGAAAAGGATCTGTAGAGGCAGGGAGTGAGGAAGAGGATGGAGAAGAGGACAAGGAGATGCGGGAGGACCATCATGGGATCATAGACGCAGAGCCGGAAGGGATCCATTTTACAGAGGAAGCCCCCAAGTCACCCACGTGCCATCAGTCAATCAACAGGTATTGGCTATGTGCTGGACATGGTGCCAAGAGCTGGGTGTACCAATGGAGACTCAGGGAGCTCACAGCCAAAGACATTCACAAAGCCAGCTACAGACAGGATGAACTTCAGCCCCAAATCCAAGGCTTTTCCCACTTCATCAGGAGAATGGAGGAAAAAGTGGGAACCTCAGAAAGACCCAGAAGGGATTTTGAGAGGCCATCTTGTCCATTCCCCTGCCTCTGTAGCTGTGGAGATGGAAGGAGCCTTGGATGCCTTCTGCTCCAATGTCCTCGCTTTTCAAAGAAGTCAGCCGCTGAGACCAAGATGGGGAACGACCCCATGGGTACTAAAGGAAGGATTCGAACCCAGGACCTTTGACATGCTAGCTGGCACCCTTCCCCCTGCCTCAAGGCTGGGAACATTTGGACCAAGCAAGCCTTTTTTGAAGAGGAAGATTCCTCTGTCCTGGGAGATGCCAATGCAGCCCCGGCTATTCATGGGCTAGGACAGCCCATCCACTTGGCATCCGGCACGCCTCTCCTGGCCTGCGTCCAGGTAGAGAGGAATTTAGATGGATGATTGCTGGCCTCCCCCACCCATCAGGAGTCTGAGCAGCCCTTCCTTCTGCCTGCCCCAGGCAGGCCGCTCTTCAGGGCTTACATGGGCGATGCAAAGGTGGGAGGATGTTCTGAGATCCAGGTCTCCCTCCCTCCGCTCTCCTCTTACAGGGAAGAAGAATGAAGCCCCGTTAGAGAAGGGCTTCATCCATCCTCTGTCAGAACCGGGACTCCCAGAGCCTTCCTTCACGTCCTGCTGCCTGCCCATTTTCCAGCTGAGGAAAGTAAAAGCCTCCATCAGAGGGGCCAAACCAGAAAGTAGAAGAGGGGAGACTCGAACCCAGGTTTGGGGACTGAATTCCACTCTTTCCACAGTAGACTGCCTTTCCATTTGATACACAAGGAAACTGAGGCCAAGAGAAGGAAGAGACGCGCAGGCTGGCTTGCAGCAAAGTCCTTCCGTCCCTCAAATGCCAATCTTGGACATTTACCGGCCCATTACACTTTGCTAGCCCACCTCAGCTATCATCAGCCATTAGTGCCCCCTCTGGCTGAGAGATGCGAGTTCGGGTACCTGCTCAGAGGGCGGATCGGAGGAGGGAGGGATGGTCAGGGAAGACTTCTTGGAAGAGAAGGCCTTTGGACACATTTTACCGGAAGAGAAGGATTTCCCTAGGCTCGGGGGAGCAGAGAACTGGGGAGGAGAAGGGGAAGGATGCCTCCCTCCCATAGCTAAGCTTTTGGCTGGTTTTGTAGGTTCAAAGCCAGAGGAGAGGATGAGAAGCAGTTCTGGCCCCAAGGGGTCCCCTCAAAAACGATCTGGACTAGGGGCTCTTTGCTTACTGAAGTTTTTGGCCATTGGGTCACGCCTGGAGATGCCTTTCTCCTCTCTTATGGCAGAGTGAACCGCTGGGCTGTCACCCGAGGGGATGGGACGTTGGGCACCCAGAGTCCCCCACCTCCTGAACGTGATCCCCCTCACTCCCCTCCTCCTCTGAGGGGTTCAACACTCGCGCCTGGTCCTTCCTCTTGTCCAGGCTCCTGGGACTAATCCCAGAAGGCAATTCACCCAAAGTGTCTGGGAGGAAAGAAAATCCTCGACTGAGCGTCTGAAGAGAGACCAAGGTGGTACAGACCTCCGTTGGCAGGGGAGGGTGGGCCAGGGAGCCTCAGTTTCCCCATCCGTAAAATGGAGGGAGTAATGCTTCGCCCCAGGTTCCTTGGGAGGGAAATGTTCTATAACTCTCCAGGTGGCACAGAAAGGGAGCTGTTCTTGTTCCTAGTCCTGGGGCAGTTAAGAGGCGCCTAGATGGGGTGCTTTAGACACTGTGCCTGGAGGGTGGGAGAGAGCTGGGGGCTGAGAGGTCCGCATAAAACCGTGTGGGGGGATGACCCCCTTCGCCATGGAAGGTTCTCTTGGCCCCTGGCCACTGGGACGGGATGGACTCTTAAAGGCTGCGGCTTCACAGACCCAGAACCGGAAAGAACCTCAGAGATGCACTAGTTCAAAGTCCTCATTTGTACTTCAGACAACTGAGCTCAGTCCAGGGGAAAAGGGGAGCGCCAGAGCCAGGACTCACATGGGCCCCTCTAACTCCAAATTCCTTCTCTTGCGCCCTGCCCTTTGCTAAGCTTGATTTGACAACTGGGTAAACTGAGGCCCAGAAAAGTTAGGAATCTTGGGTCACAAACTGGAGGTTTGAAGTCCACTTCTGCTGCGTGCTCCCCGGGTCACCTTGGGAGAGTGCCGTGATGTCACTGACCTCAATTTCTTCCTCTATAAAATGAGGCACTGAGGGGCAGCTGGGTGGCTCAGTGGATTGGGTCAGACTGGGCCCTGATGCCAGGTGGTGTGGGCGCCCCGTAGGCATGTCCCAGCCAGTGTGGAGAGGCCCCAGCTGCCTCCTCGGGGCCTGGGCCAAAGCCTGGACAGGCCCGGGGATGCCTCCCCCAGGCGTAGGCCCCTTGGGGGCTGGATCGGGGACCAGGAACAGAGCTCGTGCTCTAAAGTTAACAGTTAACAACCTCCCGTTCTAGCATCCCGGGCCCAAGGCCTGTGACCTCTTCCACGCTGCGTGAGCCCTTCTAGCTCGGACACTCCCTCCTCTAAATTCTCTCCAGCTCCTCTTTAGCGTTCTGCCCTCCCTCCCCTCCCTGCCGCTGCTCTAAGCCCCCTCCCACCTCGCACGCTCCGTCCCGAGCTCCCTCCTGCGGTGCCTCTGTTCTGGGTCTTCTCCATCCCTCCCTCCGGCCTAAGGATGCTCGGGACCTCGGAGAGCCCTGCGCAAGGCTCGCGCTGCCCCCTGGTGGCCAGCCTCGGGTAGTTCTGTCTCCAGGGAGCAGAGCGGCAGAGAGATCCTGGCGGACACGCTTTGTTTAGTTTAGTTTAGACTCGGCTGTACTAGCGGGGAAGTTCTCACACCCGATTTGCAGAGCAGCTTCTCCAGAGACGGTCACCAGCTTGGTCTAGGGATCTTGGGCAGAGGGGGGCCCGGTGACACGTGTCTCCGGCACCTCCTGCACGAGGGACTCGAACCCTTAGTATTTTCAGGCAGAAGGTAAATGCATAAATCTTGAGCTAGGAGGGACATCTTGGGCTCCCAGCCTCATCCAACCATTGCTTTGTTTGTTTGTTTTAAACTGCCTTTCTGTCTTAGAATCAGGACTTTGTATTGGCTCCAAGGCAGAAGACTGGGAAGGGCTAGGCCGTGGGGGTCATGTGACTTGACCAGGGTCACCCAGCTGGGAAGTGGCTGAAGCCAGATTTGAACCCAGGACCTCCTGTCTCTGGGCCTGGCTCTCCATCCACTGAGCCACCTGCTGCCCCACCACCCTCTTTTTATAGTTGAGGAAACTGAAGCATAAGATAAGGAAGGTGACGATGAAGACGATGTCATCTGTCAAGTTACAGGTCACAGAATTTAAAATTGGAGGGGATCAAGCCTGGAACCTTGAATCTAACGTCCTTGCCAATAATGCTGGCTTACTGCAACTATCAATATCATGATCGTTTTTTGCTATTGCTGTTCAGTTGTGTCCCACTCTTTGGGACCCCATTTGGGGTTTTCTTGGCAGAAATCCTGGAGTGGTTTGTCATTTCCTTATCCAGCCCACTTTACAGATGAGGAAACTGAGGCACACAGGGTGACGTGACTTGCCCAGGGTCACAGAGCTAGTCAGTGTCTGGAGTGCCATTTCCCTCTCCAGCTTATTTTACAGATAAAGAAACTGAGGCAAACAGGGTGACGTGACTGAGATTCGATGTGAACTCGTGAAGATGAGTCTTCCTGACTGGGCCCAGCACTCTCTGCACCAAGTCAGCTGTCTCAGCACGATGGCATTTTTGTGGCGCCTTCTAAAATGCTTTGTGTTCATCGTCTGTTTCCTCTGCTTGACACGGGTTCTCTCTCTTGATCCTCACAAAAACCCCATGAGGTGGAAAGTTCACCTTGTCTTTTATTTCCACCGTACAGATTCAGGGAAGTGACTTATCCAGGATCAGCAGTAAGTGGAGAAGCCAGGATAGGAGCCCGGGTGTTTGTACAGTCACGGGAAGGAGCCGCTCCAGGCTTGTTATTCCTGGCTGTGAGAGACTGTAGAGGTCCCTCAGTTCATAGAAGAAAAACCTGAGACCCAGCCGGGGGAAAGGGACTTACTTAAGGTTATAGGAGGAATAAGTGGCAGAGGCAGGATTTGAACTCAAGTCTTTCAATGTGATCCCCGGACTTCTACCCAAGGCACCAATTACTTTCTAATTATGTCCCCCCTCTGGGCTTCAGAGGATCCCAGCTTCAATTCCAGATCGATATAGGGCCATAGGGCAGGGGGAGTTGGGGTCCTAGATACTGGAAAGGGAGAGGGGAGAGAGCCTCCATGGGGTATGGGGAGTAGAACGTGAGGGGCCTCGCAGGACATCTAGCTCAGCCCGTTTCACAGGTGAGGAAACGGAGGCCTGGTCACCTCAGAGGCCAGATTAGAACCCAGGCCCTCTGACTCCATAACATCATCTGTATGAAAGGGGGAGGCGGGGAGGCTCGGACTGGAAGCTCTCTAAAATACTTTCCACTCCGAATCGCGCAAACCTGGGCCTATTCAGCGATAGCTGCCGCCACACACCGAAGGACTCACGCCTCCGTCAGGGCGGTCACTGTGGCCACAAATGTGGCCTGGTGACGGGCCGGTCCTCCTCGATAGAGACATCTTCCCTCTCTGGAATGGGACCAGAGGCGTTCCCGAGCATTTGGACCTGCCAGAATCTCTGCTCTGCTGGCACAGGCTTTGAGAACCCGGGCTAGCCACTGCCTCGGAACCGAGGCGTTATCCAGAGGACAAACGGAGGCTCCCCAAACAACCTTGTTAGGCCCGCTGCCCGGAGAAGGTAACTGAGCCCCCAGCGGAGGGCCGGGATGCTCGATTCCAAAACGTATGTTATCACAGGATCAGGCGAAAGCTCAGGGGTCTCTGTCTTGTGAGTCCTGGACCCCTCTGGCGCGCACCGCGGTCCCCCTCCTCACAATCTGGTTTAAAAGCACAGAGAAAATGTATGGGGCCACACAGGAAAGCAAGCATGTTAAAATGTAGGGACCCCCCAATCCATCTAGCTACAGAGATAGCCACATGTCTATCCAGCCGTCTATCAGTCTGTCTGTCGGTCAGTCAGTCTGTCTATTTCTCTGTCAGTCTGTCTATCAGTCTATCAATCTGTCAATCTATCTGTCTATCTGTGTGCCGGTCTATCTGCCTGTTGGTCAGTCTGTCTGTCTATCTGTATTTCTGTCTGTTGGTCAGTCTGTCAGTCAGACTGTCTATCTATTTGTAGTCTGTCTATCTATCTCCTTCTGTCTGTTGGTCAGTCTGTCAGACTGTCTATCTATTTGTCTGGTGGTCAGTCTGTCTATCTATCTGTATTTCTGTCTGTCTGTCTATCTATCTGTATTTCTGTCTGTTGGTCAGTCTGTCTGTCGGTCAGTCAGTCTGTCTATTTCTCTGTCAGTCTGTCTATCAGTCTGTCAATCTATCTGTCTATCTGTGTGCCAGTCTATCTGTCTGTTGGTCAGTCTGTCTATCTATCTGTATTTCTGTCTGTCTGTCTATCTATCTGTATTTCTGTCTGTTGGTCAGTCTGTCTGTCAGTCAGGCAGGCTGTCTGTCTGTCTATCTAACTATCCCCCATCCATTCCTCTCCATCCATCTCTTTATCCCTGCCTGCACACACACACAGTCCTCAGTGTAGAGTTTCTCTCTCTCCTCCCAGAATGCCCCGCTGGCCCTTGAGCCAAAGGGAGAGGGCAGCACTGACTGCTGGGGAAATCAGGACCTCTCCGGTCAGGGAGGCGGGCAGAGGGCCTGTCCACAGGCTCCCAGGTCGGAGCTGGCGCCGAGCTCGGTGTGCCGGGAACAGAGTATGTGAGGGGGAGTGCTGTGTCACCAGCCTGGAAGGATCAGCGGAGCTTTAAATGCCAACCAGACAAGCTGGTATCTGATTGGAAAGGCAAAGCGGAGCCGCCGAGGCTGGGTGAGCAGGAGGGGCCGGCCGGCCGGCCTCAGAAGGCTCTGGCTGCCCAGGAGGAGGAGGAGGGTCTCCCAGGCCCGGACAGAACTGGGAACAGGAGTTCTAGAACAAAGGGGAATTCCTCCACTGGTACAAAGAAAGGCCTCTAAAAGTTAGAGTTGCCCTACGGTGGAGCAGCTGCCTTGGAGGGAGGGATAGAGAGGGCTGCTGACAGTCATTCCATTCGGTGAGTCTCCTCAAGGGGCCCACCTTCTGAATTCTTTCCCTGTTTCCCTGCGGTCTTTCCTTGTGCTCTCTCATACTCACAAACCAGGGGCACCCACGAAATTCCCCTGGCATCCGGGGCCCCTCATAAGGGGTCCCCGGCTTTCCTGGGAGCCGTGTATTGTCCTCTCCTGAGTCTTCCCTTTGAGTTGGGAAAGGTAGAGTGGAGAAATCACTAGGCTTGGAGTCTGAGGACCCGAGTTCAAATCCCACCTCTGACACTTATTCTTTATATGCCCTTGTACAAATCATTTCATTTCTCCAGGCTAGTTTTTTCATCGG